>NC_141617.1:305000-550000 GCF_047967505.1 Dipteris shenzhenensis | reverse complement strand
GGGCCTAGCTCGTACTAGCATTGAGAATGGACAAGATAGCTACCGCTGGTGTGATATGGGAATCTCCAAGTCTCAAGTTTTGGGGTACATGAAATTAGATCATGCTAACAGTAACTCTAAGAGGTTCCAAAGGCAGGCAACATTCTTCATCATAGCTAACTCAACTGCAAGGTAGTGAAAATGCCAGGAGAGTTGCTAGGTAGCATTGATTTTGGGAAGGGATATGATGATACTTTGTTGTGTTATGAAGGATATTAATTTCCATTAAATTTGGGACATGTTAGATCTTTCAAACCCACATACTATTGTTGCATAATGTGAGTATGGCTCCAATTGGAAGTTAAGGTAGACTATAATTCGCAATATTGGTATAGTTACACATAGTAACATACGTTTTATTTTCGAGAATCTTCCCAAATAGTGGTTTCCACAAAGCTATGTTGACTACCTCGATAAGGAAATTGTGGAAAAGCTCGCTCGCTTTTTTGGGCCCGCTCGCTTTTCCTCGCTCGCTCTATCGACTGCCTCGCTATGCACTCTCTATGTACTTGCCCCGACTACTATGAGATCCAAGGACGATACCACCATCTCTTCAAGAGGGACGCTGTGATACGGAAGGAGGAGCACACACTAAAGGCACAGGAACGGAATGAAATGGAAATGAAATGACAATACAAGTGCAAAGCAATGATAACCAAGAGTACTCACATGTAGGCCAAGAGAGCTTGATGTTGATTGATGTGACAAAACTAGAAAGTACAATGCCTTTATAGAATAGGCACACACACTCTAGGTGTCACATGTATATGGGATAAGTCCCATAGTGACACATGGCACTCTAGGATATAAAGTAGTCTAGTACTATTCTAGAACACTAGAAAACACTCACTTTGGCTTCATGTTCCAACAACCCCCCATGAAGGCAAGGTGAGAGATTACTAGAATGGAGCCAAGAACAGGACATGACATGATGAATCTACTAATCTGTACATCCCAAATAGCTCAGAGGCTCAAAAGAGAAGCATGGCTACTTGACCCAACAAAACAGTCTAGGGAGTGCACCAACATCTTGGAACTCGGCCAGCAGGCCTGATAACAAAATCCATCAATCCCAATAATAGGACTCCCATAGTACATCCCTCCCTGGCTTCATAACATGAAGTGGTAGGAAGCCACACACAAATAAAGTAAAAGAGAATAACATCATTTTAGGAGGACTATCCAAGGCTGAGAACCTTTATTGACTCAACACACATGATTTATTTGCATTCATTTTAGGGGGACTCCCAAGGCAGAGTACCTTCGACACACTCAAAAAACAAAGTCAAGATCATCTGGTGCATAGACCTCTTCATCTAGAGAGAGATCTTGAGCAGTGAGAGCATGAATTGGAGTAGAGATGTCTGCATCGTCTTCGTCTTCGTTGGATATAGTCCCAACCAAGTTGGCATGGTCTTTAGATTGTTGTTTGGCCAGCTTTTGGAAGCAACAATCTTCGGTGTGACCAAGCTTTCCACAGTAAGTGCACTTGAAAGGTTTGAAGTTACCTTTCCCTTTAGGAAACCTCCCTTTAGAAAATAGTGCATTGGCGTCAAAAGTATCACTATGCCTTCTTTCATGATCAAGAAGCATAGCAACCATGTCATGGTAGCTCATGCTTGCCACTCTTAATGCTGGTATGATCTCCCAATACTTAGGAATTTCTTCAATGCTCGTGAGGAGCACCGCGACCTGGTCATCATCCCCAACTGGGGCCTTCAACGTAGCAAGTTGAGTGATGAGAGACTCCATATGATTCAGATGGGTGAGAAGAGAGTCCTCATGCTTCATCTAGAGTTTGAAGAATTCTTGACGGAGAAAGACCTTAGAATTGATTACCTTATTGCCAAAGAGACCTTCAAACTTCTCCTATAATTCTTGAGCAGTGGAATCAAAGTCGAAATGATGAATAACTTCATCACCCAAACCCAAACCAATGAGAGAAAGGGCTTTGTCGTTTAAATTCTCCCAGTGTAGAATTTTCTTCTCATCTGATTGTGGCTTTTTATCCTTGCCACAAACAACATTCCACACCCCGTCTTTCATAAGGATAAGACGCAACTTTGTTTGCCATGTCGGAAAGTTCTTACCCGTGAACTTTTCAATAAAGGCACTTGACTTCGAGGACTCCATGGCAATCAACTTGCAAGTAGCAAATTCAGAGGTGGAACCTTGTGATCGTCAATATCTCAAGTAGGAAATGAAGCAGGGAGCCACGAGCTAGATCTAGGAGTAGCCACGAATTAGAGCAAGATAAGACATCACGGGCTGTTGGAGAAATGTGCGGGGCAGCATGTGGGGCAGCTCTGAATCAGAGAATCATGGGCAGAATTGGATGACAGCCAGCTTCAAGTAGGGGAAAGCTACGTAGGAGAGGCAGCAACTTCAGAAATTCGTGGGCAGCTCCTTCAGCATCACGAACAGATCAGCATCAATGCAGGACAGCAACGTGCGGCAGCTCTTCCATTGTCTCAAACAAAAAAAATGCTGGGCAGAGTGGCGGGCTGTTCGCAGTGGCAATGGGCAGAACTGAAGCGGCCTTTGGAGCAGAAAAACGGGCAGCCTCAGGAGGTCTCAAACAGCAGCAAATAGCACGGGCAGATCTACAGCAGGAATGTCGAAGAAGAGGTTCACGGGCAGCATCAAATAATGCAGGCAGATCTGCAGTAGGAACAAGAGCGTGGCAGCCTAAACAGGAGCAGAATCTGGGCTTCAACACGGGCAGATTGATGGGCAGCAGGAGCAATTCGTGGAGCAAAAATCGGGGCAGCAGCTGGAGATGGCCTTGTCTTCAAGATGTCGGGCAGCAGGTCTTCAAGATGGAGGAGAGCATACTCTCTTGTACTTAGAGAAAGAGAGAGAGGGCATGGCTTCTCTTTTTGGCCTCCCTCTCCTCAATCTCTAGGAGCAAAAGAGCAGTGGCTCTGATACCACATGAAGGCACAGGAACGGAATGAAATGGAAATGAAATGACAATACAAGTGCAAAGCAATGATAACCAAGAGTACTCACATGTAGGCCAAGGGAGCTTGATGTTGATTGATGTGACAAAACTAGAAAGTACAATGCCTTTATAGAATAGGCACACACACTCTAGGTGTCACATGTATATGGGATAAGTCCCATAGTGACACATGGCACTCTAGGATATAAAGTAGTCTAGTACTATTCTAGAACACTAGAAAACACTCACTTTGGCTTCATGTTCCAACACACACCACATATGTTGGTACGATTCCAGCCACCTAACACACCACCGCTCTTTATTGCAGCGTACGATTTCCCCCAAGACACATCATCTTACACACACGACAGATGGTCATAGCCCCTATGAGACAATCTATGAGGACATACTGGAGTTTTCCATGCAGGGTTGTGAGGTACTACTCCTTGGTGATTTCAATGCGTGTACGGGGGATAGACAAGTGGAGCTGCTTGATTTTCAGTCAAATCCCCTCCGAGTGCTAGAGGTAGACCCAACAGAGCTCAGTATAGAGAGACACTCAGAGGCTCCATCACATGTAACAAGGTATGGGAGGATATGGGAGCAATAGATGACCTGACCATATATAATGGTCTCCAGCGATGGCCAACGTCTGGAGGGCTTACATGTTTCCCACAAGGAGGGTGCAGCAGCACTATGGACTACTTGATGGGCTCCCCGGCCTTCATGATAGGAGTACAAGACTTCATAGTCCCTCCCCCCCCTCTTGGCACCGATCACTCATACCTGTCATTTAGCATCTTGACTACATTGCCAGATATAGTACGAGATCCACCTACTCCCACCCAGGTTCCGAGTGCATTTGGATCATGCTCTTGATGTTGTTATTATGAGCCACATGTCCCACAGCCTAGCGACTCCTTTGAGAGATGATGCAGACCTCACTCTTGCCTCAAATGCACTGGTATTAGTGGATCCATGATGCCGCCACTAGATTATTCCCCACAACCAAATCTACAATTCGCTCACCAGCCGGGAAGATGCCATAGAATCCTTGGTAATGATAGTGAGTATCGAGAGATGAGATCCCACCTCATACAAGAGCAGATTTGGGACACTTGACAAGGTCTGAGGCACCACGGATTTCATGACATCTGACACGGCATGAGAGGCACACTTTCCTCACATAGGATGGATGAGTTGATTCGATCGTTTCATGGAGGTGACCCCACTTTTGCATGGGGGCTCTTATCCAAGGGAAAGCCACCTATACCTATCGTAGATCCGGAAGTGTGGCACACTATGCGACATCCCTCTACGATGTCCCGGCTCAGACACCACCCTACATGTCCACCCTTCCCCATCCCACTACCTACATCTTATTCACCCAATAGAACGTGAGAGTTGCATTAAGTCGGCTCCACAATCAGAGAGCCCAAGACCATGAGAGCCTAAGGACTGAGCACTTCGCACATGGACAAAAGGTCTTGGCCCCGATCTTGCACAAATGTTCAATCATGAGGTATGTCATGGCTTCCCTTCTGCTTGGAGTACCACTAACATTGTGCCGATACACAAAACAGGAGATCCCATGGATACAAGGAGCTACTGCACTCTCATGATTGGTCACATGCTGGCCAAGATCTAGAGAGAGATCATCTCCTACACAGAGATGCATGGGCAATGAGCATTGGGGCAAGCTGGTTTTAGGAGACAACGTTCCACTCTGGATCATATCTTCACTCTACGGATAGTCGTTGAGGAGACATGATCGCAATCCCAAAAAGTCTATGCCTATTTTGTAGGCATTCGGAAGGCCTTCGCTACCGTCCCACAAGCTCGTATGATCAGACAACTACAGGAGATGCAGGTGATGAGTCTGCATGAGTCAGTCAGGGGGAGAGTATGTGTCCCTAGAGGCCTGTCAGACTAGGTTGAAAGTATGATAGGGGTGAAGCAGGGATGTCCCCTCTCACCAACATGTTTGGGCTATATATTGATGAGATCACAACATTCATTAACTGCCTGCAAGGCGAAGGATCACAGCTGGTTGACCTGATGATACAGATATTATTGTACACAAATGACAAAGTCCTATCCTATCCTCCTCAGTAGCAGGGTTACAGAAACACCTAGATGCCTAGAGGTGTTCTAGAGAGAGAGAGAGATCCGACGGTTAACCTTGGTAAAACCAAGGTTATGATCTTTAATGCCTCACGACCAGCACTTCATCGACATAGTTTCACCTATAGAGGAGAGCCCGTGGAGATCGTACAATCTTACACTTACCTAGGGGCAATCTTTGTAGGGCTAGTCTAGGGCACGTCTTACACGAGGGCATGGAGCTCTGGCTTGACTGGAGCGATAGTATTTTGAGGAGCATTTTCAGGACCCCCGACGAAGGGATGGCTATTTGACACATTATGAGGCCTACAACCATGTATGCAACACCCTACTAGGGATGTGTTCTGACAGTGTGAGTGGCGACGCATCGAGAGATTCTAGGTGACTATGGGATCCAGGATGAATCGGCGCAAGTCCTCAATCCCCCATCAAATCATACTGGCAATCTGAGGATTGAGGCACGGAGAGCCACCGGCACACCTAGGGAGCAGCGGATCTGTAGACTGTGCACCTTGGGTGAGATAGAGACGGAGAAGCATTTCTTATGTACCTGCCCAGTTTACTATGAGGTCTGAGGACACTATCACTGTCTCTTCCAACTGGGCCTTGGATTTGGGCTTCTTTCCAGATTCATTCACTTCCATGACTAGGTCTGTGTTGGTCTCTGTCTGATGGAGGTGCAACATCATAGAGAGACCCTTCTGCATTAGATCACAGATCGAACAAGGCTGCTCAATAGGAGACACTAGTGGATCGAGCTCAGCGGCACGTCACAAACTTCTACACATTCGAGTCTAACTCATAGGCGTATCGAGATAGAGGAGGAGATCCACGACATGACCGCAGTGTGGACTAGTGAGATGAGATAACGACGAGGAGGGATACAACCAGAGATGCAGGAGCCACCCATGATGCAGCAACGGACTAGAGCACGCACAAAGGAGGTCCAGCCCATTACAACTCTATTTGGAGATGGCCCGACCATAGGCCTTATTATTGATATAACCCACTGGATATAGAGAACTGGAAGACCGCGCAACCCACCACGTGTGAGACAACCAGACAGACACAGATACAAGACATTTTCGCAAAGCAAGAGAGCCACCATGACACTTAAATATGTCTTTTGACTCGTACTCTGAGATTAAGTCTAGCTATTAGTCCCTAGTTTTGGACTTGGAGTTTTGTATTTCTGATTTTAGTCTGGTATAGTACACAGCAAAAGGGTCTTAGTGAGCCCTTTGCCTCAGCCCTTTGTGGCTTGTATGAGCATGTGTCACTTTGATATTGTACTTTGTCTCATAGGCCCACAAGGCCTTTCCACTAATGGCTGATCTTGTGATATAGATACTGCTATATGCTGATAACATAGTCCTTGTATCATCCTCAACAGAGGGGCTGTAGAGACATTTGGAGGCCCTAGAGATGTTCTACAGAGAGAGAGAGAGAGACTTGGCAGTCAACCTTGGGAAGACCAAGGTGATCTTCAAAAGCTCATGTGCAATGCTTCACTGAGCATAGTCTCACTTACCGAGGTGAGCTAGTGGAGATAGTGCAGTCCTACACATACTTGGCAGCAGTCTTCATAGGACCTGTCTTCACGATGACTCATGCAGCCAGAGTGATTTAGCCCAACTAGAGAGAGAGTGCTTCCAAGCACCTTTCAAGATCCACCAACGAAGGGCTGGCTTTTCAACACTTTAGTACGGCCGACTGCCATGTATGCAGCACCCTTCTGGAGTCGTGATCTCCCAATGACAGAGTGGAGGAAATTTCAACGGTCACAGGTGACTATGGGATCTAGGATGATTTGGAGTAAGTCCTCAGTCCGACATGAGATAGAACAGGTAGAGTTCACCATGACACATCTATAGGTTAATGCCATCTTTCAGATAGTGACATTCATCCACATAGTTTGGGACTTACCTCACTGGAGATTACCGAGGCTAGCCTTGGAGTCATCCCGACGACTAGCAGAGAGCGGGGCAAACACATGGTGTGCACGTATATCCACATGGTTTGCCAAGCACGTTATCCAGATGGACAAACTCCCTCCTTTTAGTATAGCATGGACGCACCTCCTAAGTTGATCCCACGAGATGAGATTAACCGTATCATATAGCTAGATCTCCTCCAGCTCCATACATATCGGAATTTGGGAGGGGGACCAAGATCCAATTCTATCACAACCACTTCCTGAGAGTATCGGAAGAGGGATTCATCATTAGATCCCAATATCTCACGAACAAAGGAGTCTGAGAATCACTATTGGACAAATGCAAATTTCATCCCATCGGCTGAGGATTGAGGTGGGGAGAGCAGTAGGTATACACAGAGAGCACCGGATCTATATGTTATGCACATTTGAGGTGCTTGAGACAGAGGAGCATTTTCTTCAAGCATGCCCAGCCTACTTTGAGATCCGGGGACAATACCACTGTCTCTACCAAGAGGGGAACGGCTTCGGTCCAAATCTCACGGCTGATCCACTTCCATGACTAGGTCTGCATTAGGCTCTATTTGATTGATATGTGCCAAGGCACGGAGACGCTACTATGACAAAATAGAGAACAACAGGAGGCAACCAAACCACAGGATATAGAGGCTGACCCAGCATAGCGACACGTCACAGACTTCTAGGCATCAGAGTCAGCTCCAGGGCACAGTGGAGTAGAGGCAGAGAAGCTATGCAGATAGTCTAGATTAGCATAGAGATATGGCACAGTGTCATCGAGAGAGAGATGCAAAGACCACTCGCGACACGGAGAGCGACTAGAGCACACTCTATCGAGGTCCGGCCCATCTCAGCTTTTCTCAAGCGAGACCGCCCAAGACGAGAGGTCACTCTAGACACAGATCAGCAAGTTCAGAGATTGAGGAGACCGCACCCCCCACCACAACGTGAGATAGCTCGACAAACACAGCTCCGAGATATTTTCACTGCTCAGGCGAGCCACCATTGTGTCAAGCTTCGGTAACTGAGTCCCAACTCTCAGTCTGCTTTAGTTTGTGTTCATTTTGTTCGAGCTCTTGAGCTCATTCGATCAGCGTAGTTTAGTATTTAGCAAGGGCCCTAGCCCACCCTTTGCTCCAGCACATTGAGGCTTGTATGAGTTTTTTCTTTTGGTGTACTTTGTCCCATAGGCCCACGAGGCCTCCCGCAAACATTAATACATAGAGATCTCTCTCCCTCCCTCCCTCTCTTGCGCGTGCGCATGTGTGTGATCCACAGGAGATCGAGTCAGAGGAGCACTTTGCATTCAAATGCCTTGTGTACTATAAAATGCGCGACCGATATCGTTACCTCTTTTGGGCCCCTCGCCAAGCTCCTTATATACCCAGACCAAAGGTGTCTTGCTGCTGTCCTTCACGAGGCATTTCACCATAGAGAGCTTCTACTCAGGGCACAGAGACAGGCTTCCAACACACAGTCTTACTGAGTTTTTCCATTCAAACTGTATGGACCACACATCCCCTGTCGGGAGACACAACTAAGACCCAGAGTCTGAGACACGCCATACTCGCAGCGGACGGACACACATATTACACTTGGCAACCTCCCCTCCTTGTTCAGACTTGGAGCACAGCCCACAATAGTTACAGTACCTTTGGTCAGGAGTAGGGTCATCGCCAGGAGATCGAGACGGACTGCACCCACATACAACCGCCAGTGCTGCTTCATCACGGGCTACACATCATCACAATCTCACCCTTCCCCCGAGTCCCCTTGATACCTACACCATCATGACTTTACATTCTACTTGTGAGGATGATGTTGATGACACAACTGAAGCTATATAACTATGTATTTTTCAGACTTACCATTCAGCATGGGTGATGATGCTCGCTTAGTAGCTCCACCCTTCTGCTTGTTTGTATCAGGTTATTATCAGTCTCATAGACCCATCGGTCTTTCGTAGTCTTTAACAAACTCTCTCTCTCTCTCTCTCTCTCTCTCTCTCTCTCTCATGCTTCTGCACAGTGCAACATTGACAAGAGAGCCAATGCCAAAGATCCCAACTCCAACCCCCTCATTGCCTTTGGGAAAGAAACGTTTCTATCCCAAAGAAATGTGGCCAAGGGTAGTATTGGGAATTATACATGTTAGGCAACATTTGAACATGCCATGTATATGTGGGACATATTTTAGACATTTTTGGCACTAAAAAGTACAATCATGCGTTTCACAACTTCTGCTTTTTTTTTTTAATGTTTCACGTTTCTACGTTTCGAAACGTTTCTGGTGACTATGGCTACATAGCAGCCAACCGTTTCTCTCCCTCGCTTCTGCTTGCTTTGCTCCTCCCCGTCTCTGCCCGTGCTGCTTCTCCCCCACCTCTGCTCTCTGCTCCTCCCCCACTTCTACCCTCTGCTCCTCCCCCTCTTCTTCCCGCCCCACCCGCTAGCTCTGCCTCTGCGTGCTGCTGCATGCCCCGCCTGCAGCTCCCCGTAGCTCCTCCTTTAGCTGACTGTTCTACCCTCCTGCTACCTCCTCCGCCCGTGCAGCGCCACCCTCCCGCTTGGCCTCCCCTGCCTAGCCTCACCACTCTCAGCCTCCTCCGCCTATCCTCAACTAGCCTCGCCACCCCTCAGCCCTCCCCGCCTACCCTTAGCCTACCTCCACCTAGCCTCGCCACCCCGCAGCCCCCCCCACCCTATCCTATCCTATCACCACTCCTTCCTCCTCCATTCCCCTCCACATTCACTCATTCTCCTCCGCCCTGACCTACAGCCCCACCTTCTGCCCCCTCAATTGATCTCTCCCACTCCCCGCCTCTTTTCAGCCCCTTGGGGGAACCTCCCATCATGGGGGGAGGGGGGGGCTCGTGCTCCTGCTCCCACTCCCACTCCCGCTCCTGCACTAAGACCTGCACCGAACAGAGGTCAGTCAAACAAAATGGGAAAAGGTAGCAAGGACACGAATAAAGCCGCCAAGAAAGAAACTCGAGGATGTGAACACACACTACAACCGCAGTCAACTCAGAGTGGACAGCAAAGCAAAGGCAGGGTCCACCTCTGCCTCAGCTTCAGTCACAGCTTTAGCTTCAGTTTCAGCTTCAGTCTCGACTTTGGCAATGCCAGCCTCATCCTCAACCTCAGCGCCAGCCTCAACTTTAGCCTCAACTTCAGCCTCAGCGTCAGCTCTAGTTCCATTTTCAGCTCCACTTCCGTCTACAGCCTCTACAGTTACAGCTACTGGCTCTGATATACCCCTACCCATGACATCAATTGCTCCACCATCCCCTAGGATAGAGGGGTTGTCACTAACAGCATCACTTCCATCTCTCCCTTCTTCTCCCGCTACAGTTCTCTCTCTGATTCTGACACCTACTTTGGAGGGGTCATACACTGTTGCGCACTGCCACTATCATCTCCATACCGCACCCATCTCACCCAATCATCACCCAACCACCAGTCTCATCCTCACACTTTCATGCCACAGTCCTTTCAATTTCCGCTAGAGCATGGACGAGCTGACCCATCAGAGGCTTGGGAGAACTTGCTGATGGAGGTTCATAGCATCCAAGAGCGCGAGAGGTAGCTGTCACGCTTCGCACAGGAGCAGGCGCGTCTCATACAAGAGCAGTCTCAGGCTATTCAAGACCAGGCTGATCTTATTCAGGGGCTCAAATAGGAGATCTCACAAGTCCGACAGGAGGTAACTGCTATACATACAGTCCCAGGGAGCACCCCAGTTGTGGGGGCACTGATTGTGAGCATGCAATCTGCCATCGAGGAGACGTCCAAATGGGTCGACGTAGCCAAACGGGAACCTGCAAGGGTAACCGTTTCGGTTACCATCTTAGAGCAGCCGCAGAGAGCCAGCAAGCTTCTCAACATCAGAGTACGTGGAATCCCACACACTGAGGCTACACCGATGGCAGATGCAACGGCCTTCGTGGCCACTACTCTAGGGGCGACTCAGCACAGGATTGAGAGAGCATGGCGGCTAGGGAGGGACCCCAACCAAGAGCAGCCCCTTATCATACGGTTCCATGATGCCCAGGCATGGAACCGTATGATCAGCCTTATGAGACCAGCCAGTGATCTCCATGGATGAGGACCTCACTCCACTACAGGTTGAGGAGAGGCACTTTCTGTTGCAGCAACGAGATCAGACCCGCAAGGAGGAGAAGTGGGGAGTAGTACGAGATGAACGACTCCTTATGGGCCCCCGTCGGGCACCCACCTCTCCTCCCACATAGGGAGGCAGGGTCTATGAGACTCAGACATCCAAGACCCTATCTTGTACCATCTGGAACTTTAATGGTACCTTATGGTCAAAAATAGGAAACTTCTTGGAATCCTATATAGGTCACGACATAGTCTTTTATACAAAGACACATCAGAGTCCAAAGCACCCACTACCAGTAGTCAACCGGTATGCATGGGAGTCTGCCTACAGAGATGAGACGAGGGATACAAGAGGGGTTCGAGGGTCAGGAGGAGTTGCAATCCTTTACAGATCCACACTTCTGGGGGCCATCTCAGTGGAGCAAAGAGATCCACATTCTAGGTTTCTCTGGATCCAGATTCGGCACATGGAAAGCTGGGATTTGCACTTTGCTACTTCCCCCCCGAGACCTCCTGCTTTGCCAGAGATATTCGAGGGGAGGATGAGACATCCCCATTTGGTGCTCTTTATCTCAGTCCATTGTTGACTTCTCTAGCCGCGGAGAAGTCCTCCTAGTTGGGAACTTCAACTCAAGGACAGATGCTCCACTCCTTGACTTTAGGGATGATTCCACTCTACTGCCAGACATTGACCTTGAGGAGGCATGTATGCTACACGTTTCGGCTGACAGACGAGAACCGTTCACATCTTATGGGCAAGCCCTATTAGACCTCAGCAGGATGCATGATCTCATTATTCTCATTATTTATAATGGTCTTGACAGATGCCCTGCGTCAGGTGGCTTCATGTGCTTTCCACATGGGGGAGGCTTCAGTGTTGTGGACTACATCATGGGATCCCCTGCCTTCACATCTCGCATCACTGACTTTACAGTAGCACCTCTCCTTCTAGGGGCTGATCATACCTATCTTTTCTTTAGCATTTCTATGCCCCGCCGCACAGCACTTTCTACCCCGTTGAGTTCTTACTCCACCTACCATGATATACACTTTGATCGTGATCACTCACCTACTTACTCTGGCCGTCTGTACATACTTCTCGCATACATTAACTTTATACCCCTATTAGAGGATCGTGTTGCCCTAGTCACCCGCTCACTACACGAGGCTACTCTTTATGTCTTCCCTCACACCACCTGCTCCACCCGCCCACCACCACCTGGGACCATACCCTATAATAGCTGGTACGATGATGAGTGTAAGGCTTTACGCCGTTAGCTCAGATTCGAAACCAAAAACAGTCTTCCGAGTAAACTAGAGACGCTACGCGAGTACCGTCGACTGGTATGCAGGAAGAAACTTGACTTTGTGCGCCATAACGAGGAGGAGCTAGTGAACATTTTGTTCAATAACAACTCTAACGACTTTTGGCGGAGATTTTTAGAGGGACGGTACCCCTCACCACTCACTGATACTCAGGTGTGGTTTGATTATCCATGCACACTCTATGATATCCCAAATCAGCCAGTCCCTAATCTATCACATATGCCCCGCCCCACATCCTACACCCTCTTTACTAGGGGGGGGGGGGGGGTAAAGGATGCCGTAATGAAACAAGGGTGTCCATTATCACCTACCTTGTTTGGCCTCTACATTGACGAGCTCGAGACAGTGATGCAAACACAGGGGGGGTTAGGTTGCTCTCTCGCGGGCATGCTGATCCGGATGTTGCTTTATGCAGATGATGTGGCTCTCTTGTCTTCCTTAGCAGCAGGGCTTTAGAGACACCTTGAAGCACTACAGTGCTTTTGTGAGTCTCATGATTTGATAGTCAACTTGGGTAAAACCAAGGTTATGATCTTCAATACATCTCGAGCCGTCATGCGCCAAGAGCAGTTCGCATTTAATTGTTAGAGTTAGCTCAAATGTCCACCTCTCATGTAACCCACCAATATTCTGTGTACCCAATGTTGTAAGGCCCCCATATGAGGAGAAGCCATGATGGGTATCAGATATTGGGAGGGATCCCCAGTTTAGACACTGGAAGGGGTCTTAGAGTAGACCAGATGGTTATGAGACGGCTTAGGAGCCAAGAGTAGATACCCGTCTGCACAAAGGGGGGGTTCGGGGGGGCGCTAGCCCCCCTGATAGCAGGGGTATTGTATCTTCCTTACCTTTTTCTGTAGGATGTTCTTGTTTCTCGTTCTCTTTCTTATCTCTCCTTGAGCTTTAGAAGATGCATCCCCATCCCTCTCCCCCCCCCGCCTCTTTCAGCCCTCCTGCAGAGCTAGCTGCACCGACGGTTCCTCAGCCGAGGGCAGCCCCCGCTCCCCCTCCTCCTCCTCCTCCGCTAGTCGCCCCTGAGGAGTCTGAGTTGCCTATTCCCCAGCCTCCTCCCCCTCCCCCTCCGCTGGCAGGACACCCTGAGTCTACACCACCACCGATGCAGGCTTCTCTGTCCGCTAGTCCCTCAGTGGCAGACTCTGACGGGCCTCAGCTTCAAGAGAGAGAGCTCCCCTGCGACTTTTACAGATCTGGCCCCTGGGACTACTTGGATGTGGCCGACCTCGGGACCTTCCCTGCTTGCCTCGACATCAGTATCTTCCTGCTCCGCAAAGGGGCGGATGGGAAGATAGCCGCCTTGGCCCCTAGGGATGGCCCTAGCTTTGCTTTCACGTTCCTTAGCGACGGCACTGAGACCTAGACAGACGACTCGGTCTGGGAGGCTCTCAGGGAGCAGACGCATGCTCAGGTTTGCTCCTAGATAGGCCCGTCCGGTGGGCAGCTTCTCGAGACTCAGTGGTCCGAGGGTGACGTGCGCCTGCGGTGGCGTTGCGCCGCCAAACGCTTCAGACTGATTGTGATCCTCAGGCCCCCCTTGTCTTGGCCCCTCCCCCAAGATGTCAGAGCCTGGACTCCTCAGAAACTCCGTGCCTTCTACGGGATGTCCACCTCAGAGATCTCGAGCTGGCTCGAGAAAGCTTTCGTTCATGGTACCAAAGGCCTCTCGCCTTTGCTGAAGGTGTTGAAGGACGGGCAGGACGACCCCGCTTCCCCCTCCAAACCTTCCCATAAGCGTCAGCGCCTCCACTCCGAAATGTCAGCTTCTTCTTTGACTTCGACCGCGAGCAGACAGTTGTTCGCAGCCTCCCAGTCCTCACCATGAGCCTACACCTCGTATCCTGGAATGTGAACGGGTTTTACTCTTCTGGCACCCGTGGTCCTAGGGAAGCTCATTTTGAGACAGGAACTTCAGCCAGCAGTGATTGGTCGTTTGGATGTACTTCTGCTCCAGGAGCACAAGCTTTCTGCGGCTCACTCCCGTAGATGTGGGAAGATTCTCCCTGGACGCTCTCACACTTATTGGGAGCCCTCGATCGGCGCACTGGGGAGGAGTGGTGGTGTCTGTACTTCCGTGGGCGAGCAGCTAGCCCAGGGAGTTTTCGGTCATGGCACGTTGATACCAGGCCGTGCCCTTTGGGTAGGCCTGGAACTGGAGGGCTCCAGAGTTGGAATCCTCAACATTTATGCTCCCACAGATCTCCGTTGCAGAGCCACCTTCTGGAGGACACTTACAGGGATTCTCCCAGACATGGAATCCTGGATTGTTGGAGGTGACTTCAACAATCTGGAGACCTTGGAGGACCAGCAGGGCAGAGGACCGGAGTTTACAGGTATGTCTCAGGCAGAGCAGTCCGCTTGGGACTCTTTTATCTTTGCGACAGGAGGTAGGGACAGTTGGCGAGACCCGTTCTTCCGGCGTTGGCACAGGAGCTTGGACTTCTCGTGGGGCTTCCGCAGGGAAGGAGGCAGACTCCTGGAGAGGCTGGATAGATTTTATGTTAGTGATTGGGCCATCAGCAGAGGCGGTCAGGCGGGTATAGTTCCAGGGACGACACTTTCCGACCATGCGCCTGTGCTCTTATCATTAGACTCGGCAGTTCAGGCCCTTCCCCCCCGCTCATGCCGGATTCCCGACTCCATTTTCTCGAGGGAGGACGTGCGCAACAGTATATGCAGTCTTTGGGACAGAGACTGGGGCGAGTGCGTGGATCTGGTTGATTCGGTGGCGCAGGCTTTGCAGGAGTCCAGCCAGATCTGCCAGCTCGCAGCCCTACAGGTTCGACAGGAATGGTGGGGTAGAGAGAGAGCTCTTCGGAGGGACCTCGCCTCCATTCAGCGACTCCAGCAGGCATCCCCGGGCTCGGAGGAGCTTCGGATCTAGGCCATTCGAGCCAGAGCCCTTCTTGAGGAGACACTCCAGCGTTGCTCAGAGTTTTCCTATCACGCCTCTCTCTCCTTCTGGGCTCGGAAGGGTGACCGGATGTGCAGGGAGTTCTTCAGGACGCATGGCCAGAGAGCAGTAGGTGATCAGCTTCGGAGTCTCAGGACAGCGGAGGGACACATCGTTACGGATCCGGGAGAGGTCTTGGGGTTGGCCACCGACTTCTACAGGACCCTTTTCCAGCAGGAGCCGCTTGCCCCTCGTACTCGACGTTCCCGTGAGGAGGTGTGGAGGCACACTCCATCCCTGGTCCAGCCTAGCATGCAGGCGACGTTGTTGGCACCGTTCACCACGGATGAGATGCTGGAGGCCTTGATGGCCATCGATGGGCAGAAATGCCCAGGTGAGGATGGGCTCTCCCGGGCATTCTTCACCTCCTTCTGGGACCAGATCCATCAGCCCCTCCTAGCAGCTCTTCAGAGGATTTTCAGCAGCGGTTATATGCCAGAGAGCCTCTCCTCGGGACTGATTTGCCTCATCCCAAAGGGAGAAGATAGACAGGAGATCCGTCAGTGGCGCCCGATCACTCTCCTTACCACTGCCTACAAAATCCTTGCCAAGATGATCAGCGCCAGAGTTCGGCCTCTACTCCCAGACCTCATTCATGACACTCAGACAGGCTTTGTCCAGGATCGCAGTATCCTGGATAATGTCTTCACCTTTTCAGAGGCGGCGGAGTGGGCTCAGCACAGTGGATCACACCTAGCCATCCTACTTCTTGACTTTGAGAAGGCCTACGATCGAGTGGACTGGTCCTTTCTGGAGGGGACTCTGGAGCGGCTAGGTTTCCCAGCAGGATGGATTCAGGGTATTTCAGCTTTGTACAGGACAGCTTCTAGCAGAGTCATCATTGGCGGCAGGATGGGTGAGCGTTTTAGCTTGGAGAGATCAGTGCGTCAGGGCTGCCCCCTTGCTCCTTACCTGTTTCTCTTCTTTGCCGAGGCTATGACTTACTACCTTCGGGCGAGGTCTACAGGGATCAGGGGTGTTCGCCTTCCACTCCTGGAGGACACGGAGCTCTTGGACTCGGAGTACGCGGATGACACAGCCCTGTATGTCCAGGACGATGAGATGATGCTGGAGAGGGTGAGGATGGCCCTGGAGGTCTTCTGTTCGGCTGCTGGTGCGAAAATCAACTGGAACAAATCAGTTGGTTTTCTCACAGACCCCGGGGCGTGTTCTCAGTGGGGGAGGTTTTTGGGTTTCAGGTGGATCCCACGGGGACAGACAGCTAGATACCTTGGTTTTCAGGTCGGCCTGGATATCACGCCAGCTCAGCAGTTTCTCCCGGTGCTAGATTCCATCCGACGGAAGCTGGCTTTCTGGAGCACTGCTAAGCTTTCCCTTGCAGGTCGTGCCCTGGTAGTCAACCAGGTCCTCCTAGCCACGGCTTGGTATGTGGCTTCCTGTTGGTGTTTCTCGATATCCAGTGTGGCACAGCTTAGGAGGCTGGTTCGGAACTTCCTTTGGTCCGGGGAGGATAGCCTCAGAGATACCAGAGCCAGGGTTGCTTGGCAAACAATCATTCTTCCACAGGCTGAGGGTGGCCTGGGGGTCATCGATCCAGAGCTTCAGAGTCAGGCCCTGTTAGGCAAGCTAGTCATCCGCGGTTTGACCCCGGGGGGGCAGACGTGGAAGATGCTACTTCAGCAGGGGGTCGGTTCTTCTGTCCCGCGCCGAGGTGGAGAGTGGCTCCCGTCTCTCAGGTGGATCTTCACTTCCGCCCCGCTCACTCAGCCCCGTTCCCCACTCGTTCGTAGCCTCCTCATGGTTTGGAGGCGGCTTGATCTACCCTATTGACTACTCCGAATGGCTTAGTGGCATTGTAGTGGTGCCCAAAAGAGAGACTGGCAAACTCCGAGTTTGTGTCGACTATAGGAGTTTGAATACCACCACATGTCGGGATAGGTTTCCTCTCCCCTTCACTGACAGGGTGCTAGAAACCGTAGCTGGTCATGCTCTCTACTCCTTCATGGATGGATACAGTGGGTATAACCAGGTTCAGGTGCGAGAGCAAGATCAGTTAAAGACTACCTTCATCACCCAATGGGAAACTTATGCTTACCGGATGATGCCTTTTGGGCTATGCAATGCACCGGCCACGTTTCAACGTCTTGTCACCAAACTCTTCCAAGAGAACATTGAAAAGTTTCTTGAGGTATTCTTGGATGACTTCTCTGTGTTCAATGGTAAGAATGCTTCGCACCTCGAACCTGCTATTCAGACTGATCACATGAGTAAGTTGAGGTGGGTTTTTGATAAGTGCAGAGAAGCTAGGTTGTGCTTGAATCCGGAAAAATGTTTCTTCCTCGCCTTGCGAGGGGTTCTCCTTGGCCACATCGTCTCGGCTGAGGGAATGACCACGGACCTAGCAAAGGTGGAAGTGATATTGACCTTGCCTATTCCTCACACACCCAGAGAAGTCAAGTATTTTTTGGGACATGTGGGTTATTATAGAAGATTCATCAGGTCCTATGCCGACATAGCGGTGGCATTGACGAAACTCCTTCGGCAGGAGCAATCCTTCAACTGGTCGGCACCTCAACAACTGGCATTTGACAACCTCAAGGATCGTCTAGTAAAGGCACCCATCTTGCGGCAACCTCAATGGGATGTCATTTTTTTTTTTCCATGAAAAAGACTTCTATAAGTAAGAACAAAAACCCGCGACAGCAAGCTCAAAGCGGAATACATCATGAAATCATGAGGATAATAAAAAACCCCTCAGAGTGAGGTGAAAAGAAGCCAAGGCTGAGGCTGAAAGTGCCATCTCAACCCTGTAGTAGATTCAGAGAAGAAAGGAGAATCCTTCCATTCCCTGAAGAAAGAAGCCCTCCTAGCTGAGGCTGCACGGGAGTCCCCCTGCATACCCGTCCATACGGCCATCAGAGTGTGTACGATGTCTGTCCAGATACTAGCCAATGTGTGCGAGGGATGAACCTGAGTACCCTCCATAGCCTCTGTGCATCTGGCTCTCCACAGATATGCCAGGCTGCTATGCTCGCTATAATCTCCCAAGAAGTATCCACAGAAGCATGTACAGCTGTAAAAGGATGGTGTGGAACCACATCCAACGAACAGAACTCAACCCGATGACGTCGAACCGAAATGGCCCGAGAGGAGTCAAGTTCCTCAGAGAAAACCTGAGGTCCTGTAAGAGAAAGCCAAGCCACCAAGCCCCAAGTCATAAAAAGTGGGGAATGGGCAAAGTGACTGAAGATCCTGGCTATCCCCATCCAAATCAATCTCGCCTGTCTGCAATCCCATAAGCAATGCTGAATAGACTCCGAAGCAGAAAGGCAACGAGGGCAAGTAGGGTCGGTTCCGAATCTGGACCTCCAAAGGTTCACTGCAATCCCTCCATGGATAGAAAGCCAAAAGAAGATAGTGATCTTTCTATTCCTGTGGGATTTCCAGAGCCTCCTCCAAAAGTACCTCTGCTGATCCGCAGTAATACCAAAAGTCTCCCAATGAGGAACTCTGGAGGGTCTCCAGCCTCTACTACTGAGCTGAAATCTCCTGGCATTACTGACCGTGTAACGAAAGAAGGGGATAGTCTTCTCTCAATGCCCCGCGTCAATCCACTCCCACTCTCCGGGGTCCCACTGTAAATACCTAATGGGAACTCCTCCATAGAGCCAGAGCCTCCAAGACCCGGTGGAGAGTAACTAGGGGTCAGGGTCTAAGAACCACTCTGAATCTGATCCCTACATCAAAAGGCCTACAACCCTGATAGGCTGAAAAGCAGACTCAAGCAAGATGTCCTCTGTAGATCTGAGCAATCTGCCACCATCCTGGACACTGAAAACCAAAGCATCCTCCTGTGCATCTCGGAAGGCTAAGACCTGAAGTGGAACCCCGCCTCTCGAGAAAGTACCTGCCCAAGTGGAGGAAGTGAGAGGCATGTCATCTGTGTCTATCCAAGCCTCTGGAAGGGCTGTCTCAATCTGCAAGATCCTCCCTGCACTCCCTCTGAGATGTCCTGTCAACCTTGATTTGGTTTTCTCTGGAAGCCTACGGAAAGCTTTCCAAGATCCCAAAGAAGAAGCAGGTCCCCTCTCCCACCTGGCCCACTGCATGTAGAGTGAGGCACCCAGTGGCCTGCCAAGATCATCTAAAATACTGTCGTTCCACATGATGGGCTGCCTATCAATCTCTTCCCGGGAGGAAGGAGGAATCCTCCGAAGAGAGCTTCTGAAACTAGCCCAAGCTTTCAGAATGGCAACCATGAGAGGGGATGAAGGTGACCTGAGGTGTGCTGTGGTGAAGATCCATCTAACACTGCTCATCCAGTCTCCTCCTGAGGAAGGTGTGCACCTCTGTATGCTGCTGATAAGAAAGTCCTTCCACGGTTCCTGTCCTGGCATAAGTCCTCGCACCACTATCTTGCAAAGTAAAGCTCTGCACTGTAAATCTGGATCAATAATATTGAGACCCCCATCCTGTGTAGGGAGGATGAGGGTCTCCCAAGCCACTCTAGCTAAGGCATCTGCTGTGCCATCAAGCCCACTCCAGAGAAAGTTCCTGATCGGTCTTCTGAGCTGAATGATGCAGTCCCTAGAACGGCACCAACATGAACAAATAAACCAGGCAGTGGCCAGGAGGACCTGGTTGACCACCACAACTCTAGAGGCAAGATCCAGCTTGGTTGAGCTCCAAAAGAGAAGCTTCCTTCTGATGCTCTCCAACACAGGAGCAAACTACTGCGTGGTAGAAATACCCAAGCCGACCTGGCAGCCCAAATACCTGATAGAAACACCCCTCTGAACCCAAGTGAACCCTATGTCAAGCCCACAAACTGGAGTGTCCTCATCACTGATCCAAAAGCCATTGGATTTATGCCACTTTATCTGCACCCCTGCCGCCAAGCAAAATAAATCCAATGCTGTCCTGAAAGAAGTGAGCGTCTGTGGAGAGGCATTCAAATAAATCGCTGTGTCATCAGCCAACTCACTGTCAAGCAGCTCCTCTTCTCTTCTGATGGGAAGTCTCAGCCCAAAGATGTCAGCTTGAGATCTAACATAGATAGTCATAGCTTCGGCCACGAATAAAAAAAGGAAAGGAGAAAGGGGGCATCCCTGACGGACTGATCTCGAAATCTGAAATCTCTCACCCCTTACCCCACCAATAAGTACCTGGCTATGGGCTGATCTGTACAAAGAGGAAACACCTCTGATCCAAACATCAGTGAATCCAAAGCGTAGAAGGGTGCCCTCCAAAAAACTCCAATCTACTCTGTCATAAGCTTTTTCAAAATCCAAAAGTAGAATGGCAAGATTATGGCCACTCTGCATGGCCCACTCTGAAGCTTCCCAGAAAGAAAAAATGTTATCAAAAATACTTCTGCCATGCACAAATCCCGTCTGAGTGTCATGAATAAGATCAGGGAGAAGTGGCTGCAATCGGAGGCTGATAGCCTTGGCCAGAATCTTGTAACAAGTCCCCAGAAGTGTGATGACCTCCACTGGGACAATAAATTTCTGCTATCTCCTTTTGGGATAAGGTGGATGAGGCCCTCTGTAAGCGACTCAGGCATCTCGCCAGAGTCCCAAATGGCCTGCATGGCTGAAGTAATATAGTCTCCAATCATATCCCAAAATGCAATGAAAAAAGACGGGGTGAGGCCATCTAAACCTGGGCACTTGCCCTTGTGAAGGGCTGAAAGTGCAGTCCTGAACTCTATGTTGGTGAAAGGTGCGTCAAGTAGAACATGCATATCCGGATTCACCAACACTGGGATACTCTGCCAAATAGCCTGTCTAGCATCCTCTATATCGTGTGTCTCAGGATCAGCAGTAAGGAGGGTGGCATAGAAATCTGAAGCTATGCGTAAGACGTCATCTGGCTCTGTCTGTAAAACCCCATGTGAGTCAATAAGCTGAGATACACTCTCTCTACTATGTCTAGGGCCAAGAGTAGAGAAAAAGTGTTTATTGACTCTACCACCCATCTGAATCCAGAAGGACTCCCGTGCATGAAAGGCATACTCTGCTCTCTGATCAAGCAATAACTGCAGATGAGCCCTCGCTGCAGCAAGGCGCTCCTGAATCCAAGCATCTGAAGGCCGTTTCTGCTCTTCCCTCTGCAAAGCTGCTAACTGCTGGCGAACACCAACCTCACGTCTGAGAATATCTCGTCTCCTGGTAGAAGCAACTGAGCAGTAAAAGTCGCTAATACCTGAGAGGGCAGCGGCTAAATGTGACGGATGTGGCTGCCCACCCTGGACATGAGCAAACCATGTCCGTAGGGCTGCCTCCGTAAGGTCCTCCTCTGTGTAAAAGGCATCTGGAATCCTGATGTTGGCAGATCGGCCTCTCAAGTGAGGCTCTGAGATAGCCAGAACAACAGGGAAGTGGTCTGAAGTGGAAACCCCCACAGCAATGCATACCGATCCACCTCTGTCTAGTGCCCAGTCATCTACATAAAATCTGTCAATGCGTGCATGAATAGGCATCTGTTGCCTCCTGTTCGACCAAGAGAACAGGAGGGACTGTGGCTGAATAAGAAAGGCATCATCACACCAAGTATCTCTGCCACAGAAATGGAAGGGCTGAAAACGAGTTCCTGTGGAGCAAGCCAGACACCGGAGTACGAAGGATCCCTTGTGAGGGAAGAGGATCAACAGTGTAAGCTATCCCCTTCCCCCTATCCAAGGGAGGGAGTGAGGAATGCTCTCTATCCTGTGTCTGCCCAGCCGCGGAGATCTCTCCGTCCTCAAGAGGAACATCTGGCACTGCTGGGACCTAAGGAAGAAGCTGCAACTGGGAAGGATGTCATTCTTCATGTGCATGTACATGCAAGTGGGCTGGCGATTGGGGCGATATTGGCCCAACCAGATGAAGAGCACAAACTTGACCTACTTATATACTTCACAAGCAAACAACTCAACGGAGCAAAAAGACACTATAGCACCACTGAACGCGAGGGCTTGGGCATGGTCTATGCCATGACAAAGTATCGGCGCTATCTCTTGGGCAGTAAGTTTATCATCATTACTGATCATCAAGCTCTCAAATACTTACTGAACAAACCAACGTTTGGGGGAAGAGTGTGCAGGTGGATTCTTCTATTTCAAGAGTTTGACTTTGACATCCTAGTGAGAGTAGGCCGATTGCATCAACCAGCAGACCACTTGTCAAGGATCTCTTCATGTGAAGCAGCCATAGGAGTTGATGATGACCTTCCAGATGCGGGCCTCTTTCGTGTCGGTGCCACAGTACCAAAAGATGACTGCTTGTTTGCTGTGGACTTCTTTCCCCCATGGTATGCAAACATTATACACTTGTTGTCTACAGGTGAGTTCCCCAAAGGGTTAACTCCAGCACAAAAGCGGAGGCAGATTGTTCACGCTGCTCCTTTCAAACTCAGCTGTACAAGTTGGGGAAAGACCACATTTTAAGGAGGTGCGTGCTCCCTCATGAAACACAAGCCATGCTTCAGGAGGCTCACTCAGGAATGGGGGGAGGTCATATGGCACTAGAGGCCACTGCTAGAAAGATAATGCCCTCTGGGTTGTGGTGGCCAAAGCTATTCCAAGACTGCTATGCTTATGTGCGCCGTTGTGACTCATGTCAAAGAGGGGCGCCAAAGCCTACCCGACGGGAGTACCTTCCCCTTCAGCCATCCCCACCCTAATATAGATGGGAATTGGATTTTGTTGGACCCATCTCTCCTGCAACTCGAAGAGGGAACAAGTATGCTCTGATTGCTACTGATTATGGCACTAAATGGGTGGAGGCTAAGGCCGCGAAGACCTGCACTGCTCAAGTTGTGGCCTCATTCTTGTATGATCAAATCATTTCCAGGTTTGGATGTCCTGTGGAATTGATGAGTGACAGAGGTACCCACTTTCTCAATGATGTTATTACTGACCTCATCACCCAATTGCAAATTGTTCACAAGACCTCTAGTTCATATTACCCTCGAGCCAATGGTTTGGCCGAGAGCTCCAATCGGACCATGTCTCATATTGTGGCTTGGTTATGCCTTCATTCCTTGGCAAATTGGGATATTCTACTACCAGCCGCTCTTTTTGCTTATAGAACAGCATACAAAGCTAGCACTGGATATTCACCATTCCAACTAGTTTACGGCTTGGAGGCGGTTATGCCCTATGAGTTCCACATCAAGACCACTAGGGTCATGGCAGAGATGGATGATAACTTGGAGGCATGCACACTTGAGAGATTATAGGATCTTGAAGCCTTGGATGAACATCATCGTGAAGCGATCCTTGCTCAGGAAGTTTGGCAAAGAAGGCAAAAAACATGGCATGACAGAAATCTCAGGAAGAGGGAATTCCAAGTTGGCAGCTTGGTCTTGTTATATTCCAGTAAGTTCCTAAAGCATAAACCCAAATTTGTCAGTGGCTGGACAGGGCCCTTCTTTATCACAAGGATTATTCCCAATATAGGGGTTTATTTGGCCACCTTGGAGGGCAAGAAGTTACCAGCACCTGTAAATGGCTCATGGGTAAAGAAGTATCATCCACATTGACTCTCTCTCTTTGGATAAGGATTTCCATTCCTATTAGTTGAATTTTTATTTATTCCCAAAACAAAAAAAAACAATGTATTCCCTTTCCTAACCTTGTCAAGGTTCTACTCTCTGCCCAGTTGCGCTCTTTGGCGGGAGATCAATAAAAACTGAGTTTCTCCTTCTCTGGCAAGATGAAAACAGCCCTTGCCTTCTCTTGCACACACTTCCCCTTAATCCCTCTTCACCCCTGTCACTCAAGTTGAACCTCTGTTCACCCATGTTCACCTCTCTGTCACCCATGTTCACCTCTAGGTCACCCCTGTTCACTCGTATGTCACTCAGGTTGAACCTTTGTTCACTCCTATGTCACCTCCCCATGTTCACCTCTCTGTCACCCATGTTCACCTCTAGGTCACCCCTGTTCACTCCTAGGTCACCCCTGTTCACTCGTATGTCACCTCCCCGTGTTCACCTCTAGGTCACCCATGTTCACCTCCAAGTCACCCCTGTTCACTCCTAGGTCACCCCTGTTCACTCCTATGTCACCTCCCCATGTTCACCTCTCTGTCACCCATGTTCACCTCCAGGTCACCCCTGTTCACTCCCCCATGTTCACCTCCAGGTCACCCTTGTTCACTCCTAGGTCACCCCTGTTCACTCCTATGTCACCTCCCCATGTTCACCTCTAGGGCTGTGTCACCCATGTTCACCTCTAGGGCTGTGTCTCAACGACTTCGAGTGCGAAGAAACTCTGAGAAAAACTTTTTCTCCTTCCTTAAATACTCTTATAGACCGGTTTTCATCTGCATACACCTTGGCTCTATCCATAGCCTAGCGGATATTAGCTCTCGCAAGTGCTAGCATCTCCCGCATCTGAACTACAAAGTTCGCGGCACTAGGCACTTTCTGAGGTACCCCAACTATAGTTGGATTTGCTGGTCTATAACCATAGTTCAGCTCAAACGGACTGAACCCTGTAGAGGAATGTTTTCTATCATTGTAGGCAAACTCCAACAATGGCAACCACTTATCCCATGTATGTTGCCTCAATGACACATATTTCCTCAGCATATCCTCTAAAGTCTGGTTGACTCTCTTCGTCTGACCATCCGTCTCAGGATGATCTCCACTACTCATTCCCAACTAAGTCCTTAGTGTCTCAAAAACCGCGGTCCAAAAATGCCCTGTAAATCTGACATCTCTGTCTGACACTATGGATCTAGGCAATCCATGTAGACGAAATATATGTCTAATAAACAAATCCGCCACTTACGGGGCACTAACAGACTCTCTAGTCGGAATGAAGTGAGCCATCTTGGTTAGACGATCAACCACCACAAGGATAGAATCATGCCCTCCTTGTCTTGTAGGCAGCCCTACAATAAAGTCCATGGAAATGCTCTCCCACTTACTTAGTGGTATCTCCAAGGGCTATAAAAGTCCGGGTGGCTTCACCCGCTCGGCCTTACTTACCTGACACGAGAAACACCGTGTCACATATTCATGAATATGCTTTTTCATCTTTGGCCAAAAGAAATCTCGCTTCACGAGATCATATGTCTTCTCGACTCCTAGATGTCTCGCACATGGGCTATCATGGCATTGTCGAATGACTCTTTGCCTGAGATCATTCTGACTAGGTACTACAACCTTGCCATTTCTTTTTAGCATACCATCCCTTATGGTATATCTTGCATAAGTTTGGCCTTTTCTGGATGCCAGGTCATCCTTTTCATTTTCCCCAGGTTTTAACACATGAGCCTTAGGCCATAAGCTCTAGACAAACTCGTCCACCATTTGAGTTTCTCTGATCTCAGTCATTAGAGCACTCTCTAATACCGTGAAACTCAGGTTGTGCATAATGCGAGACAACGCATCAGCAACCTTATTATCTTTTCCTTTTCGGTACCGAATCTCCTGCATGAGCTCTGCCCACCTAGCTTGGTGGCCCCTCAAGTCAGGCTGTTTAGAAAAATGTTTCAAAGTATCATGATCCACATCCACATAAAACTCTGAACCATACAAATAATGCCTCCATGTTTTCAAAGCATGGATAACAACATACAACTCCAATTCATGAGTTGGCCAATTCCTTTGAGAGGGAGAAAGCTTCTTGCTTTCAAGGGCTACTGGCCTTCCCTCTTGAAGGAGAACTGCTCCTACCGCAATGCCACTTGCATCGGTTTCCAGGAACAACGGTTTCTAGGGATCAACTATTTTTAACACCGGTCCTGTGACCACAGCTTGTTTTATGGTGTTAAAACTTTCTTGTTGATTCTGTCCCCAAATAAAAGGTACTTTATCTGAGGTCAGATCAGTCAATGGCGATACTATTTCGGAATATCCTTTGATATGTCTTCTATAAAATTGGACAAATCCCAAGAATGATTGCAATGCGGTCAGCAGACTCTGAGGGATTGGCCAAGTTAGTATCGTAGCCACTTTCTTCGGATCCATTTCTACCCCTTGTGGAGTAATTATGAATCCTAAATATTCAAGCCTAACCATACACAGTATAGTATTCTTTTTATTTACATAAAGACTGGCTTTCCTCAAAGTACTGAACACTATTCTCAAGTGTTCACGATGCCCAGTAACACTTTTACTGAACACTAGAATATCGTCAATAAAATGTACTACAAAATTTCCGATATACAAACATAGTAAATCGTTCATAAGCATGACGAATGTCGCTGGAGCATTGGTAAGTCCGAAGGGCATTACCAAAAACTCATAATGACCAAACTTGCTTCTGAAAGCAGTTTATGCACATCCTCGGCTCTACTCCAGATCTGATGGTAGCCACACTTAAGATCTATCTTGCTGAAAATCACGGCTCCATGTAATGCATCTAGCAAATCATCAATCCAAGCCATTGGATACCTGTGCTTAGCAGTGATATTATTCAATGCTCTGTAATCTATACAGAGGCGAAACGTATCATCCTTTTTCTTCTTTAATATCACTGGCAAAGCAAAAGGTGAGAAACTTGGTTGAATCTGCCCCAACTTGAGGTATTCTTCCAGTTGTCTATGCACCTCCACCTCTTCAGTAAAACTCATTCTATAGGGAGGTCTATTTACAGGTTCTGCCCCCGGGATCAGTTCAATCTTATGCTGAACTTTCCGCTCTGGAGGTAACCCATAAGGTAGTTCATCCCTAAAACATTCAGAGAACTTCTCTGATATTTCTTTAGCCAACTCGGCCATTTTCGCATCTTGGGTAGCCTCAGTGCTAGTCGATGCATCATCAATCGACTCTACCGATGCTATACACAGACACAGAAACTCTTTCGGAGTATTCCGAATTTCCATGGCTGAAATCAATGGTCCTCAAGGTAAATCCCTTTCAGCTTGCAAAACATATTCTACCCCGTTCATCTTGAACTGATAAATATGCTTTTTCCAATCAATGGCTGGATTTTTCCAAAAATGCCAAGCCATGCCTAGGGCTATATTTGCGTGAGCAAGTCTGGTCAATTCAAAGTCCAGCTTCTCAACATAGTCCTGAATTCGAAGTTCCAACTGGGTAACCCTTTGGTCCCATACTTCAGTTGAACTTCCGTCCGCCATCCTGACCGTATAAGCATAGTCAGACGGACTAGTTTTCAACTTGAGCCTCTTAATAAGCTTCGAGTCGATTACATTGTGTGTTGACGCTGAGTCAAACAACACAATCACATCATGATTGGCTACTTGCCCTTTCATTTTAATCAACTCGGGCTCATCAAAAACCGTATACCCCGTTGCTACGGGCTTTGAAAGGATGTTATCAGGTGCACCGCTTACTAACTTAGTAACAGACACACTTAACAACACAGGTACTAACCTCTGAGAAGGTCCCGCCAATTGCATCTGCATATGTTCCGCATTGGGACTCTCTTGCATTTCCATGTCGCATTCAGATATTATCATATTAGCCGTGCGACGGTCTTTATTCAGTGGACAATCTTTCCATTGATGTCACTAAAGGTAGCCGAAGCACAATCCTTCTTTTCTAGCTTTCTCTTTTTGTTCAGGGGTCAACGAGGACTTTGACCAAGCCCGGGCTGCCATTGGAGTTATATTCCTTTTCACCCAACGGTGGTACTTGTTTTTGCTGGTCCCTCAACCGGCTTCACCGGCTTGGTTTGGCCACTTGGTTGGGAGACACTTGTCTTTGAAATCCATTTCCTCTGAAATCCCCCTTTTCTCGGGTACTCATATTGAGTCCCTACCTGCACAAATCCACTAGATCTACCTCTGGCATCCTCATAGTTCAGGGCTACTGCAATAGATTCATCTAATGTAGTCACATATTTAGCCCGAACTTCCATTTAAATTTTGTCGTTCAGTCCATAGATATAGTCTTTTAACTGAACCGACATAGGGAGAGGGTCTGTTATCTTCATAACACATTCCCTAAACTTGTCAGTGTACTCTGCCACCGACAGATTCCTCTGACGAAGGCTTCTATAAGCATCCCAAGCTCGGGACTCTTCGTCAGGTGGAAGAAAGTATTTCTTAAATTCACGTTTAAACCCTTCCCAGGTGGTAGGGGCAACCTGATCTTTCTGTTGCTTTATCCACCATCTATCCGCTGCCTCAATAAACAGGTGAGTGGCCTCACGGATTTTCTTTAGATCAGATCTGATTTCACAAATGGTGAAGGCTTCTTCCCACTTGTGTAACCAAACCTCGATCACATCAGAACTGTGCTCGGTCATCCGTCCAGCGTACTTCTCCGGTCTGTAGTTGGCAATATTAGGCACCTTGACCTTCGCACGCTCTGATGAGTGTATATTGGGCTCTGGCTCTGCTGGAGCTTTACCTTTATCACTTCTAGATGGCCTAGCCGACAAGGCTTGCACCATCTCCCTAATCTCATTCTGAAGAGCATTCACTTGAAGTTGTTGGTTCATAATTTGCTGTAAAGCATCTTCTAATACCGAAATCCTACCCATCAGAGTAGGTGTTGTGTGATGGGACATTTGTTGTGTAGACCGTGCTCTAGATTCACTAGGATTCACTTTGGAATCTTGTCCTTCTGCCTCCATAGTTTCAAATGGAAAAATAGATTTTTTTTCTTTTTTTTTTTTTTTTTCCAGATTCCCCTTTTGTTATACAGGAATAATAAACGGCAGCCTCTGCTGTACAGGAATAAATCGCCTGCAACTAAAAACTAAAACTTGATATGGAAGGAAAGAAATTCTGCTCCCTAGTAATTCGTCGAAGACGGCGCTGGTTTTGAACCACAGGTACAAGTCATGGTGCTTCGAGGTCTTCCGGCCTGTGTAAAACGGAAATGTCTATTTTTCTTTTCTCATCTGCTATTACACAGGTTATCATCCCGCTCCACTCCACACGGGCGCTACCTTTTCTTCCATCTCTCAAGACCTGGATGCGCCTTCAGAATGCTACACGTTTCGGTATGGAAAAGCAGACACTTAGCGATTCGGTCCACACTTGACAGTGACCAGAAGCCAACATGCTCCTTGCTTTCTCCAACCTCATCTTCCTAGTCTTTGTCATAGGAGAGTTCACATATCTTTTACGGATAAGAAAACAGCTTTAGAAGGTCCCATTCTTGGACCACTGTCTTGAGTCGTTGGTAAGTAGATCGCGGCGCGTTTATGCAGGAGTGGCTAGTTCCTGAGCTTCTTCTAGATTTCAATTGTGCCGGAAACTGAAATCGAGGACCACCAACTCATTCACTTGGAGAATACCGTCAGCCTGCTCCGTTCATCAACACCTCATCGAAATCCCCCGCAACCCGAACTCGGTCACCACGAAGGTCTCCCGCACAACGAACTCAACCACCACGAAGGTCTCCCACACAACGAACTCAACCACCACGAAGGTCGTCGTCACGGGCAACAACCCTTCCAATTCGTCGCACGTCACGAGCAGCCGATTATCACGCATTCCTTGCACCGCATCACTTCAGATCACACTGCACTTCTCATCCCGTTCGTCCATCCTTTGATCTCTACCATAGGCTCTGATACCAAAATGTAGCGAACCTTATCTAATTCTCTTTCTCGATTTCGTCATATCACGGGCGATGGCATCTCGTATGTCCACCCAGCCTACTTCATGGATCACATGTTTCTTCTAATCCGTAATTGTTGCTTACCTGACACGAGAAACACCGTGTCACATATTCATGAATATGCTTTTTCATCTTTGGCCAAAAGAAATCTCGCTTCACGAGATCATATGTCTTCTCGACTCCTGGATGTCCCGCACATGGGCTATCATGGCACTGTCGAATGACTCTCTGCCTGAGATCATTTTGACTAGGTACTACAACCTTGCCATTTCTTTTCAGCATACCATCCCTTATGGTATATCTTGCATATGTTTGGCCTTTTCTGGATGCCAGGTCATCCTTTTCTTTCCCGGGTCTAAACACATGAGCTTTAGGCCATAAGCTCTAGACAAACTCGTCCACCTTTTGAGTTTCTCTAATCTCGATCATTAGAGCACTCTCTAATACCGTAAAACTCATATTGTACATAATGCGAGACAACGCATCGGCAACCTTATTATCCTTCCCTCTTCGATACCAAATCGTCAAATTAAACTCCTGCATGAGCTCTGCCCACCTAGCTCTGATACCAAATGAAACGAACTTCCTACTTACTACAGCAGATCACGGGAGTAGCACCACAGAATATCCTCCCAGCCAAATCCTTGCTAGAGCGTGAGAGCTCACAGAGAAATCCAAAATCCAAAATCACATGAAGGTTCATTCTCTTTCTCTCACTAACTCCAACAAGCCCCATCTCCCTAGATGGATCTAGATGCCACATGTCATCATCATAGAGCCTTTCCTAATGCATCTTTTCGCCCCTCTCTTGGGATACTTTAATTTCCTAGGCACATTGCTTGCATTAGGCCCTTAGCCTTAGATCCACCTACTCTGGTGCTATCAGCCCTCACCTAGGACCTTGACATGAATTCCCTCCCGATCATTTACATGAAGCGCAAAGAAATATATTACAAACGTAGAGCCTTAAGGGAAATGTCGACTGATTCTTCCGAGGTCATGCCACCTTAGCTAGAGCGTAACATCCCCAAGTTCACTCTTTGTCACCCATGTTCCTCCCTATGTCACCCCTTGTCCCTCCCATGTTCACCCTAGGTCACTCCTTGTCGCTCCTTGTTCACCCCTCAGTCACCCTTGTGCACACCAATGTCACCCCTTGTTCATCCTTGGTTCACCCTTGGTTCATCCCTCCTTCATCCTCATTCACCCCTATGTCACACTCATCCACTGGCCTATACAGGAGGTATATAATTCAAATTCAAGATTTACCACCTTTTTCATTCAAATATTGCCTCCCACCTTTTTCATTCAAATATTGCCTCTTACCCACACCGCTTTTTCTCTCACCTCCCACCTCCCACCAGGGCTATATTTAGCTGCCAAATTTAGCGTAGGTCCTTCGTCTCACCTCCCAATTTCCACCTCCCACCACGGCTATATTTAGCCGCCAAATTCAGCGTAGGTCCTTCATCTCACCTCCCAATTCCCACCAGTGCTATATTTAGCACTTGGCTAAACTCAACGTAGATCCTTGGGATCAGCTCATCCATCGCATCTTACAGCCCACTCATGCTATTTTTGGCTTACCTTTCTAAATTTAGCTCTCTTTGGTTGTGTCTTCGTGGCTGTCCCCCTCCAACGAAACCATACGCAGCAAGCAAATCGTCCCTCTTGCTGGCATGACTTCTCCTCAGCTCCCTCCCCTCCATCAGCAAATTCTCCTGCAGCAGCCCCTCCATCAACGATAGCAGCCCCCCCCCCCCCCTCCATCAGCAAATTCTCCTGCGGCCCCCCCTCCATCAACGATGGCAGCCCCCCCCCCCCCCCCCCCCCCCTTCCATCAGCGAATTCTCCTGCAGCAGCCCCCCCCTCCATCAGCGAATTCTCCTGCAGCAGCCCGTCCATCAACGATAGCAGCCCCCCCTCCATCAACGAATTCCCCTGCAGCAGCTCCCTCCATCAACGATAGCAGCCCCACCCTCCATCAGTGAATTCTCCTGCAGCAGCTCCCTCCATCAGCAATAGCAGCCCCTCTTGCTTGCACACATCTCCCCTGGCAACCCCGCTCCACCATCTTGCCTTGGAATGTATCTTCTCCTCCTGGCAGCCCTTGCCTTGGATCGCAACTCCATCTCAGCAGCCCCTCTTGCTTGCATGCAGCTCTCCCTGCTCCACCATCTTGCCTTGGATCACATCTCCACCTCCTGGCAGCCCCTCTTCCAGTGAATTGTGCCAGCTTCCTGCTCCCTGCCCACCTCCACACCCTGCGCCATCTCCACTCTCTGCTCCACCCTGGGCCATCTCCAGGCCGACTTCATCAACAGAGCTAACTTCAGCAGAGCTAACTTCATCAGCAAGTCCAACTTCATCAGTAGGGCCGACTTCATTAGCAGGGCTGACTTCATCAGTGATGCATCCCCATCTTGGTCCGGACATCACTATCATCTTGGATGGAGAGCCACCGTGATCAAGACAATAGTGGGAGGTTCTTTCACACTCTCAAAGCTCTAGTGCCTCTTCTTCCGACCATGGGGGCTGAGATTACACCCCCTCTGCACGGAGACTACATTCAGAAGGGTTGGGTAGGCCAACAGAGATATAGATCCCTTCGATAACCAACCCTCCTCTCCCTCACATTCGGGTTATGTTTAAACCTCTTCTGGATCCAAACCTCAAACTATCCTCGGTGTTGACATCTTCAGAGATCCAGACCCTTTGTCTAACTAAGTTCGACAAGGTCATCTTCCCTCCTGTGGATGTGGAACTGTGTACAGAATTCATCAGATCTTATGACTCTGTCATAGACACTTTTGAGTTCATGGGCTCCAGGCAGCTTCTCACACCCAATTTGGTCTCACAGTACATGGGACTCCCTGCTCTCCCTATTAAGCCTCCTTCTGACGATTCACCACATCTCCTTTCATTCCTTCCACAGTGCAAACCCAATAGGAGGGGATATGATTGCAAAAAGGTTTTGGAAGGTAGAACACAGAAGCAATGATCACTCGCTACTTCTTCACTCACTTCTATTCAGCACCCGGGCATTACTACATCACGAAAGGTATCTGTCCTACTCTCAATGCTCTCTTCACCATCACTTAGTATGATTTTGCATCCCTCTTCTATTCAACATTCCGGGCCACTGTTCGAAATCGCATACGCAGAGGCACACACACATGTACTTGTGGACCTCACCTCACCTACCTCTTGCACCACTGGCAGGCTACAACACCTGCCCTTTTTCCTCCACCTTCACATACTTCATCTTCTCCTCACCGTCCACCTTCCGCCCCTATGATTCCCCACTTGAGATCAACTCCACTGGCTCTTAGTACAGCCCCAACATCCTTAGCCTCTGCTGCATCAGTCTCTGTCCCCTCTTCCTCTCCAGTCTCCATACCCACTCTTGCTCCACCCACATCTGTAGCACATGTTTCTAAGCCATCCCCTCTTGGGCCAGCCTTTGGAGCTTTGTCATCCGTTGCTCATGCAGGAGTTGCCTCTCCATCCATCCCCTTTGAGGTAGATTTTGATTTCCCTGATGATGTTCTTCTGGTCACTCCCCTGCCCTCCTTAGGTCTCACCCACCATGGCATGACATTACCACTTACCTCCCCCGCAGTCATGACCATTACCCCTCCGATCGTCTCATCAGGGTTAGTGGGGTGCAAAGATACGGACATTGGCCCCACAACTCGGGGGGATCCATCGACAGAAGTTATGGCAGTAGGGACCTCTGCCTTGGGATCTCGTGGTGGAGAGGCATCAGAGCGACACAGGTTATTGAACTTGAATCTTACTTTGGGAGCCACTGGTGACCCAAAGACACCACCCCGGGTGTCTCGACGACTGACCCCTGAACCGAGTATGGAGGCTACTGAACAAGACCTACTGGAAACTCGACCTGGCGAGGTTATTTTTGCTGGGGGTAAGATACCTTTTTAAGCTCATTGTCCTCCACTTCCTCAGAATGATATGCTGGATACCTACTTCGCATCCTCCTCAGGAGATCTATTCACCCATGAGGCCCAAATAGAGGAACAGAGCCAGGAACACAAACGGCTGTTGTATGCATTAAAGCGGAAGCGGTCTCTTGTTTGCATGGAGGAGGAGGACCTGGACCAAATTTTCACACTTCCCTTGCAAGAGACAATCGCTTCCAACAAGAAAGCATCCCGAGCTCCAAGTTGTTACCTAGACATCGACACACTGGCTCCAGTGGCAGCTCTCGAGGACCCAGAGCAAGAAGGGATGAAAGCAGCCTTTGAGGAATATGGCGAACTCATTGACATGGCTGACCGAATGACCTATTGGGATAGGTATGCATGGGCTAAAAGATCCCTTCATATGGCTTGCTCTACCCTCCCCTAGGATAGAGGGGGTGTCACTGACACCATCTCTTCCATCTCTCCCTTCTTCTCCCGCTATAGTTCTCTCTCTGATTCTGACACCTACTTTGGAGGGGTCATACACTGTTCCGCACTACTCGACCTTTTTCTCCCCTCTGCCTCTCAATCAGCCCACGTTCCCACATCCTATTGGGATCGCCTCCTCCAGGCCACTATCATCTCCATAACACACCCATCTCACCTAGTCATCACCCAGCCTCCACTCTCATCCTCACACTTTCATGCCACAGTCCTTTCATTTTCCACTAGAGTACGGACGAGCTGACCCATCAGAGGCTTAGGAGGTGCTGATGGAGGTTCATAGCATCTAAGAGCGTGAGAGGGATCTGTCACGCTTTGCACAGGAGCAGACATGCTTCACCCAGGAGCAGGTGTGTCTCATACAGGAGCAGTCTCAGGCTATCCAAGACCAGGCTGATCTTATTCAGGGGCTCAGACAGGAGATCTCGCTCGACAGGAGGTCACTGCTATACAAACAGTCCCAGGGGGGCCCCCAGTTGTGGAGGCACTGATTGCGAGCATGCAATCTGCCATCGAGGAGACGTCCAGATGGGCTGACATAGCCAAACAAGAACCTGCAAGGGTAACCGTTTCGGCTACCCTCCTGGAGCAGCAGCAGAGAGCCAGCAAGGCTCTCAACATCAGAGTACACAGGATCACATGCACTGAGGCTACACCTATGGCAGATGCGACCGCCTTTGTGGCCGGGGCGACTGAGCAAAGGATTGAGAAAGAAAGAAAGAAAGAAAGAAATTTTATTAGAGTCTTCGAAAGACCGATGGGTCTATGAGACTGAAAGAAAACCTGATACAAATCACAATAAGGGTGGAGCTACTGAAACGAGCATCATCACCTGTGCTAAATCCTGAGTCTGATCATACATAATCAAATACATCTGGATGTAACAATGAAAAGAAAAGGATTGGAGCGGAGCGGAATCCTCCGTATGTCATCTCGCCATGGCTGGTGCATAGCCGATGATGGAACACTGGCACCCGTCAAGGGGTGCCGTGCATCTTGGTCTCCTGGACGAGGCTCGACGCAAGACCAGAGCCACCGTGACTCCCGTGGGACGTATCCCGGCCAAACAATGACGGGAGGTCCCCCAGAGTGATCTGTGTGTCCCCTCGATGTTTCGTGTGTCGTGCTGCGATCATCGACAGGTCGGGGTCTCTATCATGTCTGCGGCTAGAGACTGGACGATCAATGTCACTCGATGGGAAGAACTTTATGATCGTGCTCTGAGAGGTGTCTCATGATGTGGCCAAGCCCCCCGTCGCCTGAGTAAGTACTCTCTGTGTCGAACCCCCTCGTGAATGAAGGCCGCGAGGCATCTCTGATTTGGGTAGGTGAGGAATCTGGAAAGGAGCCCGGAGCCGTCTCTGAAGAGGCAGTGGTAGCGACCTCAGATCTTGTAGTACACTGGGCACCTGAAAATAAAATGCTCCTCCAACTCAACCTCCTGACAGTCGCACAATATGCATAAGCGATGCTCCCTAGGAATCCCCTCTGCTCTGCCACTCTCTATGCAGAGGTGGTGTGATGATACCCGAAACTGTCCGATGGAGATCCGTAGTGAGTGAGGCATATGAAGCTCAGTGTACCCTAGTGGTGTGATGAATCCCTCCTTCAAAATACGAAGACAGTAATCTTTGTAGAAACTCAACTTCACTGGAAGCTCCCTCGGCTCCAACCAGGTCCTAAAGGTGTGTAGCTGCAGGAGATCCTCTCGAATGACCTAGTTGGTGTGTGGCCCCATCGGGATGGTGGGTGGGAGTACCGGAGGGGCATCTAAACTATACTGAAAAGGAGGTATCCTATCGATGTGGAGCCCTAGTCTCACAAACCATCTGTGAGTCCGTGCATACTAGCATCGCTCGTCTCCCTCTGCTTCCAACCTCATGGAGGAATCCAGAGCCAACCATGGCAACCTCTATCTCCCTGATGTGCAGTCCCCATATGATCTAACCCGGTGTAGATATGTAATGGTCTGAAAGGCTGCATCTAGCTGGAGTGGAGAAGCACTAAACTCGGTCTGAATGATGTGATGTGGTACAAACGGTTTCCCCCGGATCATCCGTGAGAGCATGAGGATCTGCAGGCGCTCCACCCATGTCCACTCTATCTCTGACATGTCAGGCTCCCAACAAGGGCTGCCATACATACCGGCTGGTCGCACCAAGGAGTCGAAGAGAAGAGCCTTGGTCCAAGGGTCCTGGAAGTGGGAGTGAAAGCATTGTCTCTCTAGCCGAGCCAGTGAGGCGTATCCCCTGCTCAGTCTGGCCTGCATCGCTGGTCTCATCGTGAAGATCGAGCCGGAGAAGATGACCCCCGAGTAAGTGTATGAGGATACGATCTCAACTGGTGACCCATCGAAAGTAAAAGTAAACTGCTTCCGTTGCATGTTTGCTCGAGAGGTGTTAAAGATTATGACCTTCGTCTTGCCAAGGTTGACCTCCAAATCATGGGATAAACAAAAATCCTGCAATGCATCTAGGTGTCACTGGAGCCCCTCGGGTGTGGACGACAAGAGTGCCACATCATCTGCATAAAGAAGAATCTTGATGATGATCCCGGCAAGTGAGCAACCGGTCCCTCCGAACGCCCCCATGAAAGTCTCAAGCTCATCGATGTAGAGGCCAAACAGGGTCGGTGATAAGGGACAACCCTGTTTGACCCCTATGGTACTCAAGATCTCATATGTCCAACCTGCGCCTGTCCGAACTCGGCCTGAGACTCTCTCATACAGTGCCATGACTGCCCAGATGATCTCCTAATCAAATCCCAGTGTCTGTAGGCGTGTGATGAGATGAGCTCGAGATACTGTGTCAAAGGCTTTGCGGAAATTCACAAAGCAGCAATATACCCTCTCCTTCCGTGATCTGGCCTCCTCAATGACACTCCTGAGTGTGAGTATGTGATCCATAGTCCCATGGTCTCGCCTAACCAGCCTGACTCTCTGCTCTGAGCCCTCTCATCTTTGTGAACAGGCTAACTGACGCATCCAATACAGCTACATAGATCTTGGACATCACATGTCCAATCATGATAGTCCTGTAGTTACTCATGTCCATAGGATCCCCTGCCTTGTGGATGGGGGTGATGGTGTTGAGTGTCCAAGTGCGGGGGAAGCCAAGGCAAACAGTGTCATTGAATAGCTTTGCTAGAATCAGGGCTAATAAGTCAATCCCATAAGCGATAAACTCAGTGCATAGCCCCTCGTGATCCTTAGCTCGGCCATTGTGCAGTTTCAATGTCGCATCTTTGACTTCCCCTCTGGTGAACAACGTGCAAGTGGTGGGGCAAGGTGTGTGTATGAGATCTGGAGTGGGCTGGTGTGGGATATCATAAAGATGGTGTGCATAGGTGTGCCAAAGTTTCGTGTCGGTGAGGGGTGATGGAGACCTACGCTCAAGGAATCTCGGCAAAAAATCCTTAGAGTTGTTGCTGTACAAGATGTGCAACATCTCCTCATTTCGACGAAGAAATGCCTGCTTCTTCCGACGTACGAGACATCGGTACTTGCGTACCATGTCTGGTGTGTTCGGGAGGTGACATCTGGTTTCAAGTCAGAGCTGTTGACGATAATCCTTGCACTCTGCATCGTACCAATTGTTGTAGGGTACGGAACCAAGAGGTGGTGGTCTAGTGGACCGTGTGGTGTGGGGAAAGATTTGGAGGGCAGCCTCGTGGAGTGTGCGACTAATCAGGGCAGCATAGTCTTCTATGAATGGTATGTGATCGATGTAAGTTAGGAGTCTGTTTGGGCGTCCAAAGTAGGCCGGTGAGAGGCTGTGATCAAAGTGTATGTCATGGTAGGTGTCGTGCTTCTTATGTGGTGTGTGTGGTATGGCTAAGCGTGGGGTGGCGATAGTGAAGAATAGGTATGTGTGATCAGCTCTTGGAGGGAGTGGTGCTACGGTGAAGTCGATAATACATGAAGTGAAGGTAGGGGATCCCATGATGTGATCTACTACACTAGTGCCCCCCCCGGTGTGGGAAGCAAGTAAAACCACCTAAGGAGGGCCATAGGTCAATCCCGTTGTAGATGATGAGATCATGCATCCTGCCCAGATCAAGGAGTGCATGTCCATATGGTGTGACAAGCCCGTGTCAGTCCGATGAGGTCCTGGTCATACCTGCTCCGTCTAGGTCCATGTCTGGTAGCATGATAGAGTTGTCTTGGAAGTCCAGGAGTGGTGCCTGGCACGTGCTCGTCCTGGTGTTGAAGTCCCCAACAAGGAGAACTTCCCCGCGGGCTGAAAGGTTTGGGATATCCTAATGTAAGGGTGCATATGGTGATGTCTCACCCTCCTCTCGTGCCACTTTAGCGAAGTGGGATGTGTCTGGCGAGAAGTAGCATATTGCTATGAAAAGGTCACAGGTGTGTGCATCGGATCCGGATCCACATGAATCGGGAGTGTGTGTCCTTCCTCTCAATGGAGATGGCTCTAACGAGGGAAGACCTATACAATACTGCGACCCTGCCTAATCCTCGGACTCCTCCTACCTCGTCTCATCCCTGAAGGCTGACTCCCATGTGTAGCCACTGACTATCGGTAGTGGACGCTCTGGGCTCTAGTGTGTCTCTGTGTAAAAGACTATGTCTCATCCTATATAAGACTCCGAGAAGTTCCCTGGGTCTGACCATAAGGTACCATTGTAGTTCCAAATGGTGCAATCTAGGGTCTCAGAAACCTGATTCTCATAGGCCCTGTCCCCCTAAGGAGGTACGGGTGGGAGCCCGATGGGTGCCGGTCAATAACCTACCATCTTGGACCACGGCCCATTTCCCCTCCTTGCAGCCAACATCCTGCTGCTGCAAAAGAACTCGTCGCTCCTCAATCTATAGTGGTGTCAAATCCTCGTCCACGGACAGGGTGGGATGCTCTCGTAGAGCGGCTCGGCGTCGGAGTGTCGCTAGTCGAGCATGTGAATCTCTGAAGCGAATGACTAGGGCCTGCTCTCGATTGGGATCTCTCCCAACACGCCATGCTCCCTCTGCCATGGTCGGGGACCCCCATGGTGGTGGTCACAAAGGTGATCGCCTCCTCCATGGGCGTCGTAGTGGTGCTAGTGCTGTCTCGCGTGATCCCTCGTATCCGGATGTTGAGGGCCTTCGAAGCCCTCTACTGCTGCTCTTGTATGGCAGCTGAACATCTCATGTTGAGGAGTCGTCACACGCTGGGGACACCATTTGAGGCTGCTCAGCAAGAGCAGATGGGGAAGGTAAGGGGAGGGGAGGGGAGGGGAGGGGAGGGGGAAGGGAAGGGGAAGGGAAGGGAAGGGAAGGGATGGGGATGCAGGATCCCGTTTCGCCACGTCCACCCATCTAGTCGTCTCTGCTATAGCCGACTGTATTGTGGCTATCTGTGCCTCCATCTCTGTGAGTGGGGTCCCTCCAGGCGCTGCTCTGAGGGTCCCGAGCTCCTCGAAGCTGTGTGATGTCGTGTATGAGTCCCTGGATAAGGGTGCTCTACTCGTGTATAATGCGGGCCTACTCCTGGGTGTATCGCGCCTGCTCCTAGGTGTAATGTGTCAACTTTGCCTGATGGGCCCGGATGCTGTGTATTTCAGCCAATAGGGAGTCCCAAGCATCTGATGGGGGCCTAAGATGTCCTGGTCCAGGACAGCCGAGATCTGTTTATCGCAGTTTGCTACTCCCCCCCCCTTCCCCCCGAGACCTCCCGCTTTGCCAAAGATATTCGAGGGGAGGATGAGACATCCCCATTTGCTGCTCTTTATCAGTCCATTGTTGACTTCTCTAGCCGCGGAGAAGTCCTCCTAGTTGGAGACTTCAATGCGAGAACAAATGCTCGTCAGGCACCACTCTTCAACTTCAAGGATGATTCCACTCTACTGCTAGAGATTGAGCTCAAGGAGGTAGGTATGCTACGAGTTTTAGCTGAAAGATGAGGACCGTTCACATCTTATGGACAGGCCCTATTAGACCTCAGCAGGATATACATTCTCGAGCCGTCATGCGCCAAGAGTAGTTCGCATTTGATGGGTTCCCTGTTGAGATAGTTTCATCATACACTTATCTTGGGGTCGTCTTTTCCAGACCCATCTTCACTGTGAGACCCGCAATGCATGCACGTTTGAGCAGAGGATATGCTTCATTGGCTAGACTAGAGAGGCAGTGCTTCCGCTCTCACTTTCAGGATCCACGAACCAAAGGGTTGCTTTTTGACTCCTTGGTCCACCCAACAGAGATGTATGGCAATCCATGCTGGGGGCCAGACTTGTCGGATACAGAGTGGGTTAGGGTGTAGCGGCTACAAGTTCTCATGTTATCACGGATGATCCCTGGTAAGCCATCTGTTCCTCACCAGATCATTCGATTGGAGTTTGGGTCACCCCCATTACAGCTAGATGTTGCATTTCAGGTCATCACGTATCTGTACCGAGTCAGGGACTATGGGGATTACACCTCTCAGCGTAGCAGGATACCATGGCTAGCACTATCCTCTTCTATGGCACTTGCAGCAAGGGGAGACCAGAGGTGCACAGAGAGATGGTTTGCGAGACTAGGGCTCCACATGGACAGACTACCTCCATTCCAGTACAGCATGGATGTTGCTTTCTCTCCCCTCCTATCACATGAGGTCAACCAGGTTATCCATGAGGATCTACTATAGCTAGAGGTTTTTTCCCCTAACCATGGTCTAATCTCTAACTATGGTTAGTGATTAGATAGGGTTTTGCCACTTAGACAAAACCATGATCTCTTTCATTGTACTTAACTTCAATTCAATAAATTTTTGGCAAGCATTGTTTGCAAATAGCCATTGTTTGGCTTAGATCTTGCAGAGAACTTGGGGCATTTTGTATTTGTGAGCAGACATTGCAGTTGGTTTGCAGGTTGTCCAAAAATTTGGGACTTTTGCAATTACACTGCAATTTTGCAGAGAAATTTTGGGCTTTTGCAGGTAGAGTGCAATTTGTGCAACATTTGGGGCTTTCAGAGCATTTGCCCTCTTTTGTACGCAATTTTCCACAAGAAATTTGGGATTTTGCAGTTGGGTTGCAATTTTGCAAGTAAAAGTGTAAGAAAACAATACAACGTCTGTGCTCAACAAATAACAGGATCTCGTATGCAAGAGAGAAAAGCAAATAGTATGGAGAATCAAAAATTTGATTACTGTAAAACTGGTACAATAGATGGCGTTGCCTCCCAGCCGTGCGCTCCTGTGTGAGAAGCTTCGATAGTGTGCTAGAAACAGTAGAGGACGGAGGCTGGATGCTAAGGAATCAGGGTTGCTGTAGCCAGTGATGAATATGGGCTTCACGGGCTTGCTTTTATATAGCCACCACTCGTAGTCGGTTAGACCCAATTGGGAGACCGACCTAGTCAGTCCAAAACGGCCGACTGAAGGTCGGTCCCGAAATAGGCCACCGACCACATGTTAGAACCGTGGCGCAGAATAAAGCAACTCACCTACGGTGTCTGTTCGCATCCGGGATCATCTGGGGCTCCAAACGGGCCCCGCAACCCAAGAGTGGGCTGCCCCGGGAAATGCTCCGTCTACCCTCAGTGCGGTCAATCATGGGATGCCTTCCCGCACTTGCATGTAGCCTAGTTGGCAGTGTGTTAACTCTATCTCAAGCTGTCCAGTCATCAGGCCACACATGGCCCCCATCTGGTGTCCAAACCAAGACCTACTCGATAACCGAGCTACTCAAATGCCTTCTCCTCATATGGGGACCTTACAAGTAGAGTTAGCTGGTTCCCGCGTAGTTACACGAGAGTGGAGCATTGATATCTAACAAAAAGAGCATTTTGGAAGTTTACAAGCAGTTCTGGACTCAGTACGAGTCAATTTGCAGACTTTTGCCACTTTTTGCAGATTCTATTTGCAGATTTTTGGGCATTCAACAGAGCATTCTGGTGCATTTTGAGCCTTTGATAGGCTGTGACGGCAGATTCTCTTTGTAGATTTTACTTGTGCATTTGACATCCTAGAAAGGGATTTTACTTGGTCAGTTTGCAGTGTTTTATGAGTTTATTTGGCAAAAATGGCTCAGAACAACCCCGATGAGGTATTCAGAGTTCTCACACAGGAAGATAAGTTGGATGGCACCAACTACTCCTTGTGGAGTTTCATGGTTCGCAATATCTTGGTTGGCAGACATCTTTGGGATTATGTCAATGGAGATGAACCAAGACCAGATACAGTGGCTACACCTGTCACTCCTACAGCTGGAGGCAGGGGTAGAAGTTAAAATGCAGCACAAGTAGTTGGAGCTACCGCTCCAGGAGCTCCCATAGCAGAGTAGAAAAGATGGGACTCTAGAGATGCACAAGCTCTTTTAGTGATTTCTCTCTCTGTCAAGAGATTCATTATACCTCACATTCGGTCATGCAAGACATCAAAGGCAGCTTGGGAGATACTAGAGAGTATGTTTGTAGCAAGAAATGATGCCCGAGTTTCCTTTCTTAAGCGAGAGCTTTCTCATACACATCTGGATGAGTGAGATTCCATGAATTCTCACCTCACAAATCTTCAAGACTTGAGGGAACAATTACTGAATATTGATGAAGTCATTCCGGATTCAGAGATAATTACCATCACTCTGAATTCTCTTCCTGAGTCCTATCTCGAATTCCACACCTCGCTGAATTTGTCATTAAGGGGGGGCAGCCACACGAGTTGGTAGGACTTTTGTTGCAGGAGGAGCAGACATGGAGAAATATGGCAACCCGAGCTGGCGAGCATGCCATGCTTTCCAAGTTCAAGCCCAAGGGTAAAGGGCAGCAAAAGCAACATGCCAGTCAGCCCACAATCAGCATAAAGCTGATTCAGGACAGCCCTCTTATAAGGTTAAGGGTGATGCAGATAAGCAGAAAAAGAAGGGCATTTGCCACTATTGCAAGAAGCCATAGCTAAAGAGAAGAAAAGGGATTCAGGTATGGCTGTGTTAGATGCATCAGCTCCTCATTCTCATGATGGGGGAGATGTTGCAGCCAACTTTGTGGAAGAGCACTATGCCTTCTGTCTTGCACTTCAGATTTTTAAGTAGGTAGTTCGGATGCTACAGCCACTAATGGTGATGACCCTTATGCTTTTTTTACTTAGAGCTATGATCCTTCAAAGGATGCATGCTCTCTCAGTGTCAATGAGACACCGAATACTTGGTATTTTGATAGTGGTGCTTCCAAGCACATCATGTCTAAGAAGAGCCTTTTTGCATAAAGAAGAATTCGCTTTCAGTGTCCTCTCTTAATAGAGGAGGATTTCAAGTTGTTTTTGATAATGATAAGTGTGCAGTCAGAGACAAAGAGAATGACTATGCGTTAATGTTGTCTGGCACTTTGTATCGGGGTCTTTTTCAGCTTGATTTATGATCCGATCTTGCATTATCAGTGAGCACTTCCACTGCTGCGATGCAAAATGCGGAGTTATGGCATGCGAGGTATGGGCACACGAGCTATGGCAGCTTAATGACACTTCAGAGGTATGATATGGTTGATGCATTGCTTCCTTTAGAGTCACCTCCTCCTCATGCATGTGAGGGTTGCATCCTTGGCAAGATGCATAGACTTCCTTTCAAGAAGGATGGTGCAGTGAAAACTACACAAAAATTACAGCTTATTCATAGTGACGTCCGCGGTCCCACGAGGACACCTGCTTTTGGGGGTTATCTTTATTTTGTTACATTCATAGATGACTTCACCAACTACACTTGGGTCTATGGTCTCAAGGAAAAATTAAAAGTGTTTATGCATTTCAAACACTTTGTGGCTATGGTTGAGAATGAGACAGGACTCAAGGTGTAGACACTTCGCACAGATCGAGGGGGAGAGTATATGTCTCATGAATTTGAGGCATTTTTGAAGGAGAAAGGTATCACGCATCAACTTACACTGAGACTTACACCTCAACAGAATGGCAAAGCTGAGCGGAAGAATCGCACTACTATGGAGATGGATCGATGCATGCTTACAAGTAAGAAGTTGCCTCACAAATTTTGGCTTGAAGGCCTCCTGTGTGCAAACTATATTTTGAATCGGGCTCCCACAAAGGCTTTGAAGACAATCACTCCCTATGAGGCATGGCATGGGAGAAAGCCTTCAGTGGACCATTTCATAGTTTTTGGTTGTGTTGCATATGCCCACGTGCCTGTGGAGTTTCAACACAAGTTGTCAGATAAGGCACTTAAATGCATTTTTGTGGGGTATAGTTCACAAAGCAAAGGCTATCGTCTCTACAATCCTGCTTCATGTAAGATTTTTGTTAGTAGAGATGTTATGTTCTCTAAAAATTCAGCACATACACATGCTGAATTTCAGATTCCAGCTTCTTCAGATGATGTGTTTGAGGGGATGCTTCCTATAGCATTTGGTTCCCCACTTGAGGTTCATGCTGAAAATCAGAATTTACAGCAACCTCCTCCTTATCTACATGCCCCGATTCAGCCACCAGCTGATTTTGTACCTCCACAGGGTGTGGATGAAGTTGTCAGGCAAGAGATTCAAGAGACACGCAACCAAAACAGTCCTGAACAGACTCTCAAGGAGAGTAGGCTTGAGGCCCCATTGCCAGTCAGGACTCGTAGTCCAGTAAGGCACACAGGGGGGACAACTGAAAGTCCAGTAAGGCACACAGGGGGGACTCTTTCAGTTGATACAGCTTATGCAGGACTCTTCTTGATGAAGAGAAGCCTGACTCTTTTGAAGAAGAAAAGGATAATGTGCATTGGATGCATGCCATGCACAATGAGTTGCAGCCCATAGAAAAAAATCAGACTTGGGATGTTGTGGATTTGCTACCACGTAAACATGCCATTGGTACCAAGTGGGTTTTCAAGGTGAAAAGGAAGCCAGATGGGTCTATTGACAGGTACAAGGCAAGGCTGGTTGCCAAAGGCTATGCACAGAAGAAGGGCATAGATTATGAGGAGACTTTTGCTCCTACATCCCGGATGACCACCATACGGTCAATTATTGCAATGACTGCAAATTTTGTATGGAATGTCCATCAGTTGGACATAAAAACGGATTTCCTTAATGGGGACTTGTAGGAAAAGGTTTATGTCAAGCAACCTTTCTAGCAATGCACTTCAGGTTTGCAAGCTTAACAAAGCTTTATATGGGCTGAAACAAGCCCACGTGCATGGTATGCCAAAATAGATGCATTCCTGGCAAGTAAGGGATTACACAATAGTCCCACGGAAAGCACCCTCTCAATCAAGAAGGATGAGGGGGATATTTTGATCATCATTCTTTATGTAGATGACATGCTGCTCACAGGGTCAAATGAGGATATAATTGCAGATTTCAAAGCTGAATTGAAAGCTGAATTTGACATGACAAATTTGGCATGTTAAATTTTTATTTGGGGATCCAGTTTATACAAGACAAGCGTGGCATTGTTATGTCTCAATCCAAGTATGTGCAGAAGCTCTTGGATAGGTTCAACATGCATGATTGTAAGCCTATTTCCACTCCCATGGAGCCGGGGCTGAAGCTTACTATGTATGATGAAGGTGAATCAATGGATGTCACACTTTACAGCCAGGTTGTTGGATGAATCATCTACTTGTGCAATACACGGGCGGATATTCAGTATGCAGTATCTTAGGTGAGCAGATATATGCACAACCCAAAGACAACACATTGGCAGGCTGTAAAACGCATCTTCAGATATTTGCAAGGCACAAAGTCTTTTGACTTGATGTTTCTCAAGGGGGGTGACTTACAGATGCATGCTTACAATGATTCAGATTGGGCTTGAGACTATGATACCAGGCAGTCCACTAGTGGTAATAGTTTCTTTTTGGGCAACGCTTGCATTTCTTGGCTGAGCAAGAAGCAATCTACAGTGGCTACCTCCTCATGTGAAGCTGAGTACAGGGCAGCTTTCATAGAGACAGTTGAGTGTGTTTGGCTGCGACATTTGTTCGCTGATCTTCGTCTCATATTGGAGGGTTCTTCTCCAATTCTCATTGATAGTCAGAGTGCTATAGCAGTGGCAAAGAATCCTGTGTTTCATGCTCGCACGAAGCACATTGAGGTTCATTATCATTATGTCAGAGAGAAGTTGCATGCAGGGGAGATCAATATGATCTATGTGTCAACACATGACAATGTTGCAGACATCTTCACCAAAGCACTTCCACATGAGAAGTTTGAGGCATTTCGCAGTGCCCTAAACTTATCTCCTTTTGGTGATTGGGGGCACTTTTTCCTCTTAGAGGTTTTTTTCCCTAACCACGGTCTAAACTCTAACTACGGTTAGTGATTAGATAGGGTTTTGTCACTTAGAGAAAACCCTCATCTCTTTCATTGTATCTCACTTCACTTCAGTACATTTTTTGGGAGTGAACTACGTTCAGCTCACTCTCTCCATTTTGCTCACTCTTGCTCTTGCTTTTGTTTTCTCACAAGTGAGTGATCGCGATCAAAGCGTATATCATGGTAGGTGGAGTACGAACTCAATGGGGTGAAAAGTGCTGTGCGACAGGGAGTAGAAATGCTAAAGAAAAGATAGGTATCATCAGCCCCTGGAGAGAGAGGTGCTACGGGGTAAAGTCAATGATGCGAGATGTGAAGGCAAGGGATCCCATGATGTAGTCCACAACACTAGAGCCTCCCCATGTGGAAAGCACGTGAACCCACCTCATGTGAGCCATTTGTCAAGACCATTATAAATAATAAGATCGTGCATCCTACCGAGGTCTAATAGGACCTGCCCATAGGATGTGAACGGCCCTCGTCTGTCAACCAAAACCCGTAGCATACTTGCCTCCTCAAGGTTAATGTCTGGTAGTAGAGTGGAATCATCCCTGAAGTCGAGGAGTGGTGCCTGACCAGCGCCTGTCCTCGAGTTGAAGTCCCCAACTAGGAGGACTTCTCCACGGCTAGAGAAGTCAACAATGGACTGATAAAGAGCAGCAAATGGGGATGTCTCATCCTCCCCTCGAATATCTCTCGCAAAGTGGGAGGTCTTGGGGGGGAAGTAGCAAACTGCAATAAACAAATCCCGGCAGTCCATGTGCCGAATCTAGATCCAAAAAAACCTTGAATGTGTCTCTCTCTGCTCCACTGAGATGGCCCCCACAAGTGTGGATCTGTAAAGGACTGCGACTCCTCCTGACCCTCGAACCCCTCCTGTATCCCTCGTCTCATCTCTATAGGCAGACTCCCATGTATACCCGCTGACTACTGGTAGTGAGCGCTCTAGACTCTGATGTGTCTATATATAAAAGACTATGTCGTGACCTGTATAGGATTCCAAGAAGTTCCCTGGTTCTGACCATAAGGTATCATTACGATTCCAGATGGTGCAGGATAGAGTCTCAGATGTCTGAGTCTCGTAGACCCCGCCTCCCTATGTGGGAGGAGAGGTGGGTGCTCGTAGAAAGTGCCTCTCCTCAACCTGTAGTGGAGTGAGGTCCTCATACATGGAGATCGTTGGCTAGTCTCGTAAGGTTGACCTACAACGTAAAGCCAAAAGTCGTGCCTGAGTGTCATGGAACCATATGATAAGGGGCTGCTCTCGGTCGGGGTCTCTCCCCGCCATGCTCTCTCAATCATGTGCTCAATCGTCCCTAGAGTAGTAGCCACGAAGGCTGTCGCATCTGCCATTGGTGTAGCCTCAGTGTGTGGGATCCCACGTACTCTGATGTTAAGAGCCTTACTAGCTCTCTGTTGCTACTCCAAGAGGGTAGCCGAAACAGTTACCCTTGCAGATTCCCGTTTGGCTACATCGACCCATCTGGACGTCTCCTTGATGGCAGATTGCATGCTCGCAATTTGTGTCTCCATAGCTGAGGTGCTCCCTGGCACTGTGCGTATAGCAGTGACCTCCTGTCGAAGCTGCGAGATCTCTTGTCTGAGCCTCTGAATAAGATCAGCCTGATCTCGGATAGCCTGAGACTACTCCTGTATAAGACGCGCTTGCTCCTGGGTGAAGTGTGTCTGCTCCTGTGCGAAGCCTGACAGCTCCATCTCGCGCTCTCGGATGCTATGAACCTCCATCAGTAAGTTCTCCCAAGCCTCTGATGGGTTAGCTCGTTCGTGCCCTAGCAAAAACTGAAAGGACTGTGGCATGAAAGTGCAGGGATGAGACTGGAGGCTAGGTGATGACTGGGTGAGATGGGTGCAGCATGGAGATGATAGTGGCCTGGAGGAGGCGATCCCAGCAAGGTGTGGGAACGTGGCCTGACTGAGAGGCAGAGGGGAGAAAAAGGTCAAGTAGTGCGGATTAGTGTATGACCCCTCCAAAGTAGGTGTCAAAATCAGAGAGAGAACTGTAGTGGGAGAAGAAGGGAGAGATGGAAGAGGTGGTGTCAGTGACGATCCCTCTATCCTAGGGGAGGGTGGAGCAATCGATGTCACGGGTAGGGGGTGCTAGTAGTTGTAGCTGTAGAGACTGTGGCTAGAACTGGAGCCGACACTGAGGCTAAGGCTGAAGCTGAGGTTGGCACTGAAGCTGAGGATGAAAATGTAGCTAAGACCGAAGCTGAGACTGAAGCTGAAACTGAAGCTGACGCTGAAGCTGAGGCAGAGGTGGATCCCACCTTTGCTTTGCTGTCACAACTTTGAGTCCACTGCAGTTGTAGCGTGTGTTCACATCCTCAAGTTTCAACTGTGTTTGTTTCTTGGTTTTGTTGTCATCTTTCTTGGCGGCTTTATCCGTATCTTTGCCACCTTTCCCCATTTCGTTTGGCTGATCCCGTGTTCGGTGCAGGTCTTAGTGCAGGAGCGAGAGTGGGAGTGGGAGCAGGAGCATGAGCACCCCCCCCCCCCCCCCCCGACGAAAGGTACACCCAAGGGGCTGAAAAAAGGCGGGGAACGGGAGAGCTCAATGGAGGGGGCAGAAGGCGAGGCTGTAGGTCGAGGCGGAGGAGAATGGGTGACGGTGGAGGGGAATGGAGGAGGGAGGAGTGGCTAGGTGACGGGATAGGATAGGGCGGGGAGGGCTGAGAGTGGTGAGGCTGGGCGGGAGAGGCTAGGGGAGGGTGGCACTGCACGGGCGGGAGGGAGGAGCTGCCGAGGCGATGGAGGCAGCGGGAGGGCTGAGCAGTCAGCTAGAGGGAGGAGCTGCGAGAGGGGGGAGCTAGGAGGGCAGAGCAGCCAGCGGGCTGGCAGAACAGGCAGCGGGAGGCAACGGGAGGGCGGAGCAGGCAGCGGGAGGGCAGAGCAGCCAGGCAGGCAGGCAGCGGGGAGGAGCAGCAGGGCGGGGCAGCGTGTGAGACGGAAAAACTCAAAAGCAAAGCAACTCCCTAACTCATAACTGCCCAACCTGTACCCATATATACATATATATATATATATATATATAAGGACGTCTGTTAAAGATCTCATGAGAAAGTCTTTGGACAAATATTTTCCTCGGTATATTTAGCCACTAAGTCTGAAAACAGCAAGGGTCCCACTGAATATCTCTCTGAATGGGTGTATGCACGTCACTTGAGATTCCGATTTTATTTAAAAGTCCTATTGCAGTCTCCCCTCAAAGAAAATGAATATCATTGCTTTGCTCTCACAAGTGTCAGCTTGACTGCATTTTGTCTCTTTGAACAGTAACCTAAGATTGTCTTAGCTTGTACCAGCATTCACTTGCCTTATGATCTTATTTAGAGCTATGACGTTCTTAAATTGCCTTATGATCTTATCTGGAGCTATGATCTTAAATTCACTTGCCCTATGACCTTATTTGAAGCTATGACATTCTTGACTTGTCTAATAAGTTTAGTGAACTCTATACATTTGAAAGACCTCATCATCAAATGCAGATCTGCTTCTTATCAACAAACAGAATACCAAACTGAAGCTATCTGCAACAACGAATACTGGTATTTCCTCATGCACTGGAAACACTTGTGAATTGCACTTTGCAATTTTGATTTCCCAAATTTCAAATGCAATTTGCAAATTCAATTCCTTTCAACCAATCAAGGCTCACCTTCAAGACTTGCAGGATGTCGCATGCACAGAGTGCACAGTGCAATGCCATGGTCATATGTTAATAAGCTTCACTAAGTTTCTTTCTTGCTCTCCTCCATGAGTGAGCTCGAGAGAAAGCTGAACCAAGGGAATTATGATAGGTCGTCTATCAAAATCTATGCTACCGAAGGCATGAGTCACATAGGCATCTCTATCATCCAATAGAGATGAATCCATGAATAGCTCTAGGGATTTGAATAGTGGATGCAAAAGAGTAGCCGTCCCATGTATGGGGGTGTTTCATCGATGTCCATCTTTTGGCAATGAGGACCTTGATCTCTTGCAGCATACCTATACCTAGATGAGTCCGAGAACATGCCCAAACTCATCCTCTAAAACACAACATAGTGCTGTTTCAATCTCATGATAGTCACTCATAAGGTTGAAACCAAAAACTCCATCACGCTTAGAAGGGACTAGCTGCTATGAAATCCCCACTGACATCATCAGCGCCCAACAATGGGTGTAGACCATAGTATAAACGTATGCTCTCACACATACAAATCCACACACCCACACATACTTGAGCATCCATTTATAAGTCTTCATACTAAGTTTCTGTCAGCACTCCGGAGGTGAAGGGCAGACTCAACCATGACGAAGGCTAGCACTAAATGAGAAGGCTAATCAAAAGATAGTCCAAAATCTCTTCATTCAAGCTACAACTACTTATAAAGACTAAACGATTTCATATTAGTCTCTCATGACGAGCATCTAAATCTAGCTGATAGGGCAACGTACAACTTAAGATAGAAAGAATTATCGCAAAACCAGCAGGCCGCAACATGGACGAAAACTTCACAAGGTGAAATTTGCATGTCCGCTGATACGACAGAAGCATATACCTAGATGAGTCCAGGAACATTGCCAAACTCATCCTCTAAAAACACAACATAGTGCAGTTTCAATCTTAGGATAGTCACTCATAAGGTTGTAGTCAGAAGAATTTTAGTTGTGAAAACTCAAAGCAATTACAATTATAAATCTGTAAAGGCCAAGCAAGACTCAAGAGTAAATAGAATCACAAATACCTGTCCACCTCACGTGACATACTATTCTGCAATTCAGTGTCTATCTTCATCATAAACTCATGAAGAACAGCCCTCCATTCTTTTGACCCAACACTGCAATCAGTGTCTATCTTCATCATAAAGTCATGAAGAACAGCCCTTCATTTTGTGACCCATCACATGACAAAGAGAGGCCAAAGAGTGTCAACATGGCATATCCTTTGGACAGCCCTATTCTCAAGAAGCTCTGAATCAGTCCACTCGAGAGACAAGATCCCCATACGAAGCTGATCCTGGTCTTCAGAAGGCGCTCCAAGACAATACACAATAAGGAAACCTTGTCTTGGAAGGTTGTATAATCTTTAAGGTATTGTATGCCCCTAGGAGGAAAGAGCCCTTACCTTATTCTTGAAGAGGCACACAATCTGCTTGGCCTCTACCATCACCGAACTAAATCCAAGGGAGCTGTCCAATATCTTCTATGAGAAGGTCCACGCAATGGGCTGCAGATGGAGTCAACACAATAGTATTAAACTCCCTCTCAACAATCTTCCCTAGCCTTTCTATAGTTGCTTGCATTATCTTCCACAACTTGCACTACATTTTGTGCCCCCATCTTAATAATGATATGCTTGATGCATATGAAAAGAAGCAGTGAATAACCTTAATAATGATATGCTTGATGTATATGAAAAGAAGCAGTGAATAAACGTTCATTCTTGCCTTCCCAGCATCCATTGCACGCAAGAAGAAAGTGCCCCAGCAAGAGGACACTAATATGTTGATTATGCTCCTCCTCTTAATGTCACCCCGTCCATCGGAAAGGATACAACAACCAAATCCTTCCTTGATAGGTATAAGAATCTTATTAATCCTCGTAAGCTCATCATCCTGCTTTTGTATTCTACTCCCCCTGGCCGACTGCAGCCACATCTTTATTCATCTTCTGCCACCGTTGGGTTCTTAAGATATTGAATCCTGTAGGGGCCAAAGGCCCTTACGGGGTAAAGAGAACACAAGAGACTCTCAAAGTTGCACAAGAGAGAGACACGAGAGAGAATGAATGATAACCACTTGATTGTTCTATTGCATGAATGGAAGGGCACATATAAGAGGCTCATACCCCTTCGTAGCACCCACAAAGTACCCCTTGGCATCCCCCTTTGGCACCATGGTACCACCCCCCATACAAATCCTAAATTGCAATCAATATTAGTCCTTCCTGATTTCAATCTTTGCAATCCTAATGCGCTCTTGTGTCCACTGCAAACTGCTCTATCCCCCATTCAATGTGAATTGTGTAGGAAGGGGAGGTCTATTACAAGGTATGGGCTGAATTAGCTCATCCTCGCATTCCATTATGGAAGTAGAAGATTCCCTCTAGTAGAAAGAATTAAACATTGCACTCTCGACCCTTGATCTGCAACATCCTGTGGACCATTGGGGTAATGCTCAAGGTCCAATCCCTTTTCCACTAAGATTAGATATGTCAAATCAAACACGTAGAACTGCAACTTAAGTTCTCAAAGCCATACTTGCAATTCCATTCCTTGCTGCCTGATTCCCTTCTACCTAGAAATGTCAAGATGCCCTATTTGGGTGTTCTGTTCTAGGAATTGTGAAAAGAGGCCTTTTGTAATACAAGAGGGTTGGCTGCAATAGAGGATAGGCCAAGCCGCAAAAGCCCTCATTTGCAGGAAAGAGGGCTGCTTTGCAGGCCGCAATAGTTTGTAAAATACTGTACAGAAGGCAAACTCTAGCATATGGCAAGAATCGTATGGACATTGAAGAGACTACAAGGTTGACAACATGTACAATGTACGTTCAATGTGGACAATGAAGACTACGTAGGGCCAGCACCCATATAGCATCAGACGTAGGTCATATGCGCAAGCATTCTCCGTAGGCAGGTAGTCCATACAAGGCTCGAGCAAAGCGACTCAGATTCTGCAAGTCCAACAAACATCATAACGTAGTTGCGTGCCACTCTGCTACTAACGATAAGGGGTGCATTTTGAATCCTATTATGCACCTGATCCTCGTACTTCGTTCTCTCTCTAGTCTCGTCCCGATAGACCGACTCCTACATACATCCACAAACAAGTAGTAGTGGGTGCTCTAGACTCTGGTGTGACTCTACGGAACAATATCTAGTCCTACATATGAGTCCAAGAAGTTCCTTAGCTCTAGCCACAAGGTTCTATTGCAGTTCCAAATGGTGCATGTCAAGGTCACGGTCCTCTGAATCTAATAGACCATGCCTCCCTAGGCAAGTGTATCAACGAGCATACATTTGAGTCCTATCAAGATTCACCCCTCCGAGACCATTGTGCCCACTTCTCTTCCTTGCAATACTATTAATTTCATTCTACTTTGGGCCATTGTCACGAGGACTTGATTTTTATTATGCAAAAAAACCCATGGACATTGAAAAACCCCTAAGGTGCACCCACTAGGCCCAAATGTTAGTCAAGGCAAGGTTTAGAGGGGTCATAACGTTGGGCCCAAGGGAACTCAAAGTGTGTCATTGGTAAGAGGGTTAGGGGTTTTAATGAGCCACGTGGCAGTCCCAAGTGTGCGTGTGATGGCAAGTGTAACCTTTGTCTCTCTACCCTTAGACCTTGTGGCAAAAACTTACGGAACTTTGCATCACGCATCCCGAGGTGACTGGCTCGCAAAGTGAGGCTGCACGCATCCCAATTATCTCCTTGGTTGCTTTTCATATGGTCTTCCGTACAGGGTGTGCAGAACTCCTTGCGAGGCGTTTACTGCTATTTTGCGGCTCTTGGCTCAAGTCCAAAGATGCATTAACTATCCGTACTGATTGTATGGATGAATTGCACGCCACCCGAGATGACTTCACCGCTCATGTGCGGACCTTTTGCTGGTTGTACGAACAGATTTTTTGGATTGCACGGATTGTGGTACGGTTGATCGTACAAGCCCCTTGCTCATACCCTGAGGCAGGTTGTGTGATCACGAGCCACACACCTCGAGGGGGGAGATTGTATCCAGTGATTGCCTCTTGTCTTTCTGAGTTTTCATGCATATTCGATTTTTGGTGCTTTTGTATGTGTTTGAATTGTATTTACATTTCAGTGGTATAAGAGCTCTTGCTACATTCCACGACGACTGAGATTGAGAGGTACTTCTCTAAGAAATTGATGGAAAGAGAGCTGAAGGATCTGTCGACTGAGATTTCGAAAAGAGAGCTCCAAATGTACTTGGGAGGTTGGGAGAGTGGTAAAATTGTGAGTTAATTCTTGGGGGGCCTTAGACTTTGATCGAAGTCTTCCTCTTTGAAGAAAAACAAAAACAGAGAGCTTTCTCTATTCCGTGACGATTTGCGATGCCTCTCATCTCCTTACTTCTCCAAAGCTTCCTCCTTCCATTACTCTAGCCTTCCAAAGCCTATTGCTAAGCCTCTCCAAACATCAAACAATGATTCGGGGTGCAAAAATTCGTTCGGTTTCTCTTCCTGTCACGGACGGCCATGCGGAATCAAGGGAGAGAAGCCCATAAAATTTTGGCGACGAAATTGCTTCTAAAGCTGGCTACAAAGTTTTTAGACCCTCTAAATTCATTCCTTAGGTCGTTCGGGCTAATTTTAAGCACATCAGTGGGTTCAAAAATGCTCTTCAAGGTGAAAATGTTGAAGAAGAAGATAAGAACAGTTTTTGAATAATAGGATGGGAATTACTTGATAAGTTATCAAAGTCTTTCAACAACTTATGAGAGCCCTCTACTCCTTTTCTACCCCTCTTATTTTTGTGCTATTTCTCTCAAATCTGGAGCATACGGGTAGCTCTCCTCAAGCTAATTCTTGGAGGTTCTTCTACTCTGGCAACATTATATTCCGCAACATCCACAAGCCGTAAAGCTCTTGTCACTAAGTGTCAAGAAGGTTTTCTCACAAACTGATAGCATCATAAAATTGTTATTGCGGATCTTGGCAAAGACGATTGGCAACGCATACGGATGCTCTCAACTTGGGTGGCGAGCGCACAAGAGAAATATAACGACTAAGCAAATTTCATTTTTCATTGAGTGTAAGAGAATTTATTTGCTTCCGCAAAATGGCACAACATCTTCCACCATCTCCTATGATTCAAGAGCAAATTAATGCACTTCACCTTCAACTTTTGCAACAAAGAGATCAAAGAGAGAATTTAGAAAAAGAACTTGAGAGATCTAAGAGCAAGAAAAGAAAGAGACATGTGAGAGATGAGAGTTCATCAGGATTTGATTCAGAGGGAGTGATTCGTAGAGCTGTTAAATCTACATTGAGAGAGAAAAAGGAAAATAAAATTAGTGGAAAATCTTTTATTTTTCAAAAATATGATGGGAAGAAAGATGCAAATTTTGTTTTGGCATGGATTATTCACAGCATGATGATTATTTCCAAGGTGAACGGTTTTTGAAAAAGATAAAATTAAATGTGTTGTTAACCATCTTATTGACAATGCAGCATTATGGTGGAATGTGGTCAAAAATAGTAAAAGACGACCAACTACTTGGAATGAATTGAAGAAAAGATTGAAGAGAGACTTTCTTCCGACACAATTCAAGTCGAAAGTCTGTCAACAATGGGATAGTCTGCATCAACTTGAAAAAGAGAATGTTGTTGTATATGTTGAGAGATTTTGGCAATCTCTCATTCAACTTCAAATCATAGATAGAATTTCTGAGAAAGAGCAAAGGAGAAAATTTATATCTAGTCTTAGGGCTAAAATAAAAGCCGAGATCAACATGTTTTATCCTCATTCTTTGAGTTGGGCCATTTTACTTGCTACAAGTTGTGAAAGAAAGAACAGGATATCCAAGGATGGTGGAGAAAAGAGTAAACCTTTTGTTCCTTTTCATAAGAGGGACAAGAAGTTTAAGTTCAAGCTGTATTCTTGCTTTATGCCATCGACTACATCTTCAAAGGACCGCGACAAATCAAAAGAAGAAAAGAAGACCGACTTAAAGATGGGAACTTGTTTCAACTGCCATAAAGAGGGACATTATGCAAATAATTGTCCAGAAAAGAAGAAGGCATCAACCGCAAAGATTAATGTGATCGACAAAGTCAAGCAAGAGGGTAACACTTCTGACTCAGGTAAATCAGGTAAGTTTTCTCCTTATGCATTGCTTAAAATGAAGGAAAAAATAAAGGAGAAAGAAATTGTTATTCTACACGATGATGGAAGTACACAAGATTTCATTTCTAAACGATTAGTAAAAGCAATGAATCTTAAATTTTCACCAACACAATGCAAGGTTAAAGCTGCTTTTACTGGAATCAGATATAATTGCTTGAATGAAGTGAAAGATTTGGAACTCACGATTGATCCATATAAAGAAAAGAGAAATTTGTTAGTGGCTCCTTTAAGTGGAAAAGATATAATTTTAGGAATGTCGTGGCGACATCAATTGAATCCTGATGTTGATTATAACACTCACCAAATGTGGATCACACACAAGGATAGTCGAATTTGTTTAAAGGGACAAATAAAGAATGAAATGAATCCTTTTTTGAATCACACACAAGCTAAAAGCGCTTTTCGAAAAGGTGAAAAATCATTTTTGGTTTTGGTTAATTCGATTATGGCCGCGAAAATTAAATCGAATGACGATTATAAAGATTTTATCTCACAATTTTTGGATTGTTTCTTGGATGAATTACCTCCAGGTTTACCCAAGTCTAGACCTGAAGATCATCACATAGAGATTTTACCTGGAAATTCACCTCCTTGTAGAGCTCCATATCGAGTAAACATTTAAGAAAGAAAAGCGACTCAAAGACAAATTGAAGAATTGCTGGAAAGAAAATTGATTAGACCAAGTAGCTCCCCGTACGGTGCTCCAGTCCTTTTGGTAAAAGAGAAAAATGGCACATTTAAGATGTGTGTGGATTATAGAGCAATTAACAAACTTACAGTCAAGAATCGGTATCCAATTCCAAGAGTAGATGATTTACTTTTGACAATTGAGAGGAGCTAAAGTCTTTAAGAAGATTGATCTTAAATCTGGTTATCATCAAGTGACGGAAGAAGATGTTTACAAAACTACTTTCAGAATGCAAATGAGTCATTATGAGTTTTTGGTTATGCCATTTGGTTTGACCAACGCTCCAGCTACTTTTAGTAGAATGATGAACCGAATCTTTCTAGAGCATCAAGATTGTGTCGTGATATTCTTTGATGACATATTGGTTTTTAGCAAAAATACTAAAGATCACAAGGAACATTTGGAATTGATGAATAATGTTAAAAGTGGAACTCTTGAAGAAGAAGCATCGAATGCATAAGGTTCCCTTGAATAACAATCTTATTGATTAGATAAACTAATGCCTGTTGGTCCACATAAAGCACGAAAAGATTTCGATAAATAATGCCTTAGTTTTTGCACACAAAATATCATACCCCAAAGCTTCTTGCTGGGTGGTACTATAGCTAGACTCAGTAGGTGTCAATAACCAACTGGCATAATATACTGGATAATCTACCGACCATCTAGTTGAGCCAAAGTAATGCCTAAGACATACCCGGATATGCACATGGGAAGTAACATCCCACCTCGCTTGCCATAAAATGGATGTAGCCATTGCTCAGCTCTTAAGATCATGGAAAACCATAGACAACTCGGTAGTCCATTCTAACTTGGCATTTTTCCTTATCAACTCGTACAATGGAAATGCAATCTTGGCAAAATATTTGATAAAGCATCTATAGAAGCTGATGAACCCCACAAAAGAACACAATTGAGTTAGATTATTAGGCTTGGGCATTTGTTGTATGGCTCGAATCTTACTTGTCTAGCATGAAAGGTATCTGATGTTGACACAAATCAAGAGGAACTCCTCATAGATCAATGTAATTACATGTAAAAATATCCTTGTACCTGCCAAATATATATTTTGTAACCCTTAAAAATATTGGCACTTACCACTACCATTGCAAGATTTTCTTCTGTTTTGAGATTGAGTTCTTGTGTTTGCTCTATACTAATTGCTATGTATCAAGTCTCATAATTGTCATAGTGTTTTGGCTAAATATCAAAGTCTTCACTGAAGAGCAATTTTCTCAGCTTTTATAGCTTCTATTTGATGTCTATAGCCACTTGGAAAATATTAATCTTACCCATAGGTAGTATTTGTAATTCCATCAGTCGTGGCTTGACATCTTGAGTGAATGGATCTATGACTTCCGAATCCTTTGGTTGACAACTACTCAAAACCTTCCAAGGATTTGTAGGAATGCATACATCTTGACTATTTGTCTTAATGATCATCTCTTCTAAACCCCAATCCTAGAGTACTTTGCACTTTTAAGCCAAGATTGTCCCAATAGTATTGGATAGGCATGTTTCTCTATAGAAATTACAATAAAACTAACTGTATAATAGATACTACCTATAGAAATGACAACATCTTGTAGTATACCCTTTGGGTCAATTGGTCATTGATCTACCATTCATACTTAGAAAGGTGATGGTTTAAAGGACTTAAACTTCAACCTCCTAGCAATTTCTACAGAAATAATATTAACACAAGAACCACCATCTATATCACTTCCGGTATAGTTTGTTTCTTAACTTTGATGGTGATTACTAGTACTTCCTCATCAACAATTAAGTGTCAATGACAGGTATAGTAGCTAAAGGATCCACCTCTTTTGGTTGCTCGGATGACTCTTTAATCTGTTGGGCAAACAAATCCTGACAAATGGAGCTATCCACAATAACTCATCAAATGTCAGACTGACTTGCATGTCCTTGAATATTTCCTATGCTGGGCCAGATGCAACATGCCGAATATAGGCTGTTGGCAGATTAGCGAGCAAGCAATAACCTCACCTCTTGGGAAACATTAGAACATCCTGACCAAGTATGCCTTCAAGTATGTGATTCTAAAATTTAATCCATAGAGTGTACCTCTATTAATGTTATTGGTTCTTCAATGTTGAATGTTTCCTTGGACAATTATGAGACAATTACGTTTTGCCTTGCAAGTTTTTAACACTTCCTGCAGGCACCTTGATGGCACCCACAATTCTTGGTAAAAGTTGGATTCAAGATACAAAGGGTTATTTGGTGATGAGCCAACCCAACAAGATGTGCTAAGAACTACAAGCTTGCCCAACATTCAAGCATCAACATCAACGTCCACTTCCACTTCTCAACCTTGGCAAGCACCTCACCAACACAAAAAATGAAGAGGAAGAGCAACCAAGAAAGTGTGGATCTGGAAGGATATACTAGAGGTCCAAGGGTAATTTGAAGGTGAATCATACATTTGGGTTCCAACAAAACCTCGACATCAAAAGCCACCCCAATATGGAAACAACAAACAAGTCTCATACAATTTCATAACAGGAGGAAATAGAGGCCCCTTGCTAAAACAATCTCTGATCGGAGCCGTTGATGATTCTCCTCTGTTGATGGATCTAGTGTTAGAATGTCCCTGAGCAAAATGAAGAGTAGTCAAGAAAAATGCATGATGATCCCATCCAAGCAGCCAGTGCAAAAGATGATCACACTTCTAGAAAACTTTACTAGATTGAGCATGGGACTCTCATTGGAGAAAATTGAGGAATCCGACAATACTCTAATCTATGCCATGAAGTTATAGATAATTGGGTGGTAGTAGAGAGTAATAATGTCTATATCATCTTGGAGGACCATGTCCTCATGCAAATTTTCCATGGCTATTAGGGATGGGCTAGATAATTAGTGTAGCAGAGTAGGGTCTCTAAGGCATGGGCTATGAGTGGGTTATCAAAATTGATGTAGTGGAGTAGATAATCAGGGGATGGGCTAGATAATTAGTGTAGTAGAGTAGGGTCTCTAAGGCATGGTACTGGAGTGTGATGGTGGAGATGATGTGAAAAAAGTTGTTGAAGGTGTCTTCAACTGTGTAGTTTGTGAAACAAATTGAGGAAGCACAAGTAGACACGTTCAACAACCGCTCATGAAGGTCTTTAAGGTCCTGTTATTATGGAGCAAGAGCTTTAGCCGCCTACAAATCTACCTGGAGATTGACTATTTGTTGTTGCCTTTATTGAATTAATGCATGCAACCACTCAATTAGTTGTGCCTACTTGACCACCCTTGCCTCAAGGGCCTGCTTTTTCTCTTATGCCCTTGCATACTATTCTTGGTCTAATTCTTGGCCATCATGGCTTGGTGTTGTAGAGCATTGTAGTCGGCCTAAAGAGTGTTGTTTCTGGGCCATTCCATGGTCAAGGCCTCTTGTGTCTGCTAGAGCTCCATCTCATATTTCTTTCCAATTTCTACAACCTTTAGACCACGGCTTCGACCACAAGCCTTTTCTTCCTTCTCTATTTTCAAGGCCGCCTCTGTGATCTGGAGCTTGCTATGGGCTTGGGTTGCTACAAGACTTTGTTGAGCTATGTATTCCTACCTTCTTGTTAGTATTTACTGAGTGGCCACCACTGCCATAGTTGTAAGGGATTCCATAAAAACTAGCTCTATTTGCGTGGCTTGACTATCCTCATGCATGAGCTTAGAGTAGCCCTCTACTGTAGTGTATGCACTGGAGGTACAATGCTCCATTACCTGATGGGTTGTACTGAATCGATGAGTTGGTAGTGGCTGCTGTTGTCCTTGGCCTTGTGTTGATTTCCTCGCTACTCCTACTTACACCCATTCCTAAGTTGGATGGAGGGGAGGCTGCCCACCAGACTTCTAAGTCATATTGATGATTTCTTCCCCTTATTTTATTGGCCTCTTTAGACGGCTTCCTTCTCAGAGTTTCTCTCAACAATCTCTGCCTCTTTAATTCATGCTTCTTGCTCTTGCTATCTTCTTATCTTGACTTGTTGTCGTTGTAGAAGAGCATCTTGCTCTTTTATTTACTTGGCCTCTGCTTCTGTGGCTGCTTGCTGTTGACTTGGATACTAACCTATGGAAATGTCTTGGTTGGAGTTGACCTTTTGGTTGGAGCCATCAATAATGCACAACCCTTAGTTGCATCCCCGTACCCTTGTGAAATTGCATCATTGGAGAGGTGGTGGATTATGGGCATGAGGAACATGGAGTTTTTGATATTTTCCCTTGAGTGTGTACATATATTTACAATTTCCATGTAAAAGTGATCGGCCCAATTAGTCTCCTTTAGCATATTGATATGCATCAATAGATTTAGGAGTATCACACTAAGATGCTTCGTGTAGTGAATTTGGGTGAGAAGAGTGATCACTCGAGCTGCCTTTGCCAATGTTGTATCCTTGATCAAAATTGATAGGAACACCACCCCTATGAACTTTTGTGTTGTATTTGACCAGGACTTCAAGCCACTTTTCCATTCCACGTAGTGTTGTGTATGGCTTGGTGACATGGGGAAGCCTAAAAGCTTGGTGGACCATCTCAATGATAAATTGGTAAAAATGATAATCCCTATCCACATGGATCCAATTGGTGGAGCTTGAGGAGTTATTGAACTTGTCACAAAATCGATCACCTCATGTTGATTCAAATGGCAAGCAAACTTGTTGACCATGGTGTGCAAGCCCATTTCTTGGATGAGTCCTACCACCTCTGGGTCTTGTAGGCGGCCTAGTACACTTCTACGGTGTGGTAGTAAAGTTTGAAGTCCTTGGCGTTGCATTTGAACTATGAGTGGATAACCCCTCCTTGTAGTCATTCCAACCATTCATGTCCAAGGGGGAAGAATTGGATCACTTTTGCATGGCATGATCAAAGTAATTTTGGACGTCCTCTATGTGTGTGATTCTTCTATTTCGTAATGTCCTGGTGGTGGACTATTGGGCAGATGGCTCAGGCTCATTGGTAGCATATTGTGCTGAGGGATCTCGCTCCATTTGAGAGGCGAGAGGGAGTGAGAGGGAGGGATGATGAGGGAGTGGTGGAAGGTGCAAAGGCTAAAGAGTCTTCATTGCTTGGATTGAGCTCATTAGTGGAAAATAAATCTTGGGTGATGAGAGAACATGAAGAATAGGCTGACATGAAGTGAGCATGGGAGCTGGAGTCATTTCAGGGGCGTTAGATGATTTGAAATTTCAAAGAACATTTTGGTAGAGTTTCTGTACCCTACCAAGTGAGAATCTATAGAATGAGGCTTCCTACTTATATAGTAGGCTTGGTAACACAATGGGGTCAGCATTAGCATTAACATAGCTATTGGTGTTATTAGCACAGTGATGTGACTAGCGTTAGCCTGAAATCATGTCATTGTGTTACTTACAAAGTTATCACATTAACACTAAAGTAGCAAGATGACTGGTGATATATGGTAGTGGGATAGCGTAGCGGGTTAGGAGTCATCACGTTAGGCTTATAGCAGTGATGACTGAGGTAGTTGTTGTTGCGCTAACCTTAAAGTAGCGACTTGAATCTACAAGACCTATTCTAAAATTTGAATGATTGGCTGACCTTCCTAGACTTCACCTATGTGAGTGTTAGGCTTATAGCAGTGATGATTGAGGCAGTCGTCTCATTGCATTAACCTTAAAGTAGCGACTTGACTCTATGGGACCTATTCTGAAATTTTAATGATTGGCTGACCTTCATGGACTTCACATAAGTGAGTGTGAGTGCATGTGAAGTTACATGGACGTTGCAATAGTGAAATATTGACCTCATCCTTGTGCTAACTTGGACTATGTTCTTTTGAGATAAGGACCCTATGAATGGAGTGTGTGCCAAGTCATGGATCCTAATCACCTATTTGGATTGATGCTGAACCGATATTCATAGGAGAATCACAAGTTGACAAAAGGGGTTGTTATGTTCACCTAAAGATGGACTGGACTTTGTAGCGCGCCCTAGTTTCACCTAAAAGGTTGATTGCCTACTACCACCTAAACCCCATGCATGCATACTAAAGTAAGAGTGCTATGATTTGGAGTACCTAGCTTCTTTCCAAGCAATGTACTTGCTGAAAGCACTTGTGAAGAGAGTGGAGAGCTGTGCCTTGGAAGGATGCATGAACGGCATCTCGTTGATGTAAATCACGTAGTTCGGGCATCATCATCGATCGATCGTAGTATAGCTTGAAGTTCTACATAGAGTTGAGGAAGTACTCGACTTCTTGTTGTACGTATGAGAGTGTTAGTGTTCAAATCTAATGCTTGAGGCATTGAAGCAATGGTAGGTCCTTCTGGGGCTACTACTCTTTTAGGAATAGGTTCTTGCGTTACTACCGCACTCATTGCCAATGTTGAGATGGAGGCAAAGGATGTCTTCAACAGTGGGCAAGCACTTGGGAGTCCATCGAGCCTCACACTTTCCCTTTAATACAACAGGTTCTTACGCCACTAACCCATTTTTAGGGGCAGGTTCTTGTGTCACTAATGTTGCCATTGGCAAAGCTTTTCCTTGTAACATAATCACGTAGAAATGATTTTCCCGTGGTTTCATCTTAGCCATATTTTATCCTAAGGTATCGGTAATAGGTTTTTGTGGGGATGCCTTCTTTTTAGAGGTAGGTTCTCGTAGCACTACTGTTGTCTTAGCTGTAAATGACATTAAAGGCTACTTATTTTCAATGAGATGCTTACAAGGGGACAGAGTTGTTATTGATATTACTTTACGCACCCATATGTACTCATTGCCATAGTAGAAGCCTTGAGCTTGTAGAATAGCCACTTAAGTGTCCACTTGGGATGATGCTTTCATTTTTCCCTTGTTGCCTTGTGTCTTCTTGATCTAGATTTCCTCAGTTGAGAAGCTTATACTCCCTTTGAGTGAAGCTGGACTCTAATCTTCTGTAGATTGAGAGGTTGAAGCTAGAGTGTACTTTTTAAAAGCCAATGGATCCCCTTCCCTTTTGGTGTAAGAGCCATTGGGGGCTTGATCTATTGTTTTGTCCTTCTGGTCCTGCCAATTGATTTGGTAGTTAACTGCCCAATGCCAAGTTCTCCCAAGGATTGCATGTTTGTCCATAGCACTTGCAGGCATAACATAACATCTACTGGCGACACTATGATTGTTAATTGATATAGGCAATTCCACACAACCTATTGTGGGTGAGATTTTTTTGTTCACTGTATGTACCATGACAGGTGTAGGTCCTAGGGTCACCTTAAATGTTAGGAGTCGGGTGCACATCTCGTATGGTATTAGGTTATGGCATGCACTAGGGTTGACGAAGGCTTCTGCAAAGCAAATAGTTTCCTAGAACAATTGGAAGTCTACTTGTACCCTAGCTAGGGCAATAGTGAGATCATATGTTTAACCCTTCGATGCAAATCATTATTAGCCTGAACTTTTTTGCTTTGCTTGCTTGGCCCTAGCTTCTTCTATCACTTGTCACTTCATACGAGTGACTTCTTTCTTTATCTCCTTTTCTTGATGGATGGCCTACAACGTTTTGAGTGTTAAGGGACCATAGTAACATTTGAGCCAACCGCCGTTGATGTAACCATCCATTTTAATTCCATCAAGGGTTGCAATTCTACATCACCCTTGGGGTGTAATTTCCACAACACGGTATGGACCTAGAACTTCACAATTTAATTTATGCAATGTGTTCCGTATGCTATATAGCAACGCAAGGTCTCCTTCTTTTAGGTCCTTCTTTTAGAGGTTGTGGTCAAACCACTTTTTGTGGCATAGTTTTTCAATCTTTATCCCAGAAGCCACTCCCAACCTTGTCTCATCAAGATTTTCAAGCTCAATTAGACTTTTTGGAATTGCCTCATCAGATATTCGGTCTCTAATTGCAACTTTGAAGCTCAAGACTATGAATTCCGTAGGCATGACTACTTCTACCCCAAATGCTAGCCTAAAGGGTGTGCATTTTGTGGCGACCTTATATGCCATTCGGTATGCCCAAATCGCATTTGGTGATCTTATGTTCTCAGTCGTTATTTATGGCTGGCCTCTACCATGCATGTCATTGTGTGGCACAAGGTCTTGTTCGAGATCTTAGCTTGTCCATTAGCTCCAAGGTAGTAAGGTATAGGTTTTTGGTGAATGATGAGGAACTCACTCATTAGTATGCGTATTGTGTCATTTACTAAGGGTGTTCCCCGATCACTCACAATTTCTACTGGGAAGTAGAAGCATGATATTATGTTCTCATACAGGAACTTAGCAGTTGTCCTTGCATCCGCTTTCCTGGTGGCCTTGGCTTCTGCCCACTTGGTGAAATAATTTGTGGCCACTATAATATATTTGGCCTGGGTTCTTTTAGCGGCTAGACTAATTGGTCCTAGAAAATAAATACCCAAACTTTTGAAGGGTTGATTTGTAAGGACTTTGATCAAAGACATGTAATCTTCACTATGGGGTATGGAGACTCACTAGTAGGGATCACATCACTTAATAAACTTGGTAACATCTGTGAAGAGCATGGGCCGCCATAATCCAGCTTGCAGTACCTTGTGGGCCATAAGCTCTCCACCAACAAAATGACCACCTACAATGCCCAAATGAGCTTCATCTAAGACCTCCACAGATTCATCCTCTCAAACACATTGCTACATCAAGCCATTCTTTCCCATTTGATAGAGTTGTTTGGATATTAATTGATGTGGAGCCACATCCTGGATAAGTTTCCTAGCCCTATCCTTATTGAGGGCCTTATCATGGGGCAATCCATTGGCTAAGAAGTATCCGATCTCCTGAGCCCATTCCAAAACTAGGTCAGCCAAGAATAATGGGGCATTTGGAAGATCATCCTCTACCCCTATCACCAGTTCTCCATTGGGAATACAGGACATGTGATCAGCCATAAAGTGCGTACGTCCCTTACAACAATGGTGAGATGAAACTCCAAAAGAATGAGCATCCACCACATTGTGCATCTAGTTATACATGGCTTATTAACCAAATAGAGGAGGGCCTAGTGATCTACAAAGAAGACAAACTTGTTTGCCAATAGTTAATGCCTAAACTTCGTTACTGCATACACAATGGACAGTCCTTCCCACTCACTCATGGCATAGTTCATTTCCACATCATTCAATTGCAAAATATATCTAGTAATCTAAATTAACTCGCTTAGGTGTGCCAACACGCACCCTATTGTGAACTTAGAGGCATCAATATGGACATGAAATATTAAGTCCTAGATCGGAGCTTGCAAAGTTGGGGCTAATGCTAGAACAAGTTTGAGGGTCTCATAATAGATTTGACATACTTTTGTCCAATGAAAGATGATCAACAGCTTATACAAAGGGTGGACAATCTCAGCATAGTTGTAGATGAATTTGTGATAGTAGCCCATGTGCTAAGTGAACCTTTGTACACGCTTTGCATTGTTAGGTGGGTTAGTTATAGGATAAGTTTGATATTATTGTAATCCATGGAGATACTTGGACATTACGTGTCCAAATATAAGCCCTTGTTTAACCCAGAACATACTCCATAAAGGGCAGCATGACGGGTAGTGGGCTTTATGAGTCGTGGCATTTACCTTTTTGAGATCCACGCATACTCTAATTTTTCCATTCTTTTTTAGCACTATGATGATGGGGGATACCCAAGTCCATATGCTCGATCTCATAGATGAATCCCGCGTTGATTAAATATCTTTCCTAACAATTGTCTCATACTTTGGATTCATCAGGTAGGGCCTATGCCGTATTGGTCTAATATCATCCAGCATATGTATGGTGTGTTGTACAACCTGTGATGGTATGCCCTTCATATTGGCTTACTCCCAAGCAAAGAAATCTTGGAACTCATGTAGTAGAGCGAGTACTGCCTATTCTTGCTTAGGAGTCAAGTCATTGGATATATAGACCAATTTAGGATCTTTATCCTCATTGGCAAGGTCCACTTCCTTGACCTTAGTCGGACCGTCATGCTCCCTTGATCTGCCATCCTTTTAGCTTGCTCCAAAAGCGTTTTGTGGTCTTGGACTGTGTAAGATTTGAAGTTGTGTAAGATTTGAAGTGCATGGGACTTGGCATAAATCAGTTTCCTCTTCCTCGTCATCCTCCAAGGATTTTAAGGTGGGTTTCTTCTCCTTTGGAGAAGTTTTAATAGTGTCTATGGCCTTTGAGGCCTCGCCTTTCTGAGTAGAGGGGCTTTCTCTACCTTAAGGGATCTAAGGGGGGCCCTAATTCTATCTAATCTGGCTTCGCAATTAGACAAGAATTCATGGTGTGTGGTAACAACACCCACATATCTCAACCAATAAGGATCCATTTTCACTTTATGTACCCCTTGATCATCCTCTGATACCCTCAATATGTTGATCATGTTTAGGGGAACTATAGTCTTGGCACCTTGGGATCATAGGCCGCCATTTTTGTCTTGTCTTCTTGACTGCGTCTATGGTCGCTAGGACATGCATCCAGTTCTATGAGAACTTGGGTTCTAGTAGCTATAGATCTTTCTTTTGATCGTGTGGGTCACAACACTCGCTCAACACGCGCCCTTTGATCAACTTATGAACCTGACGAATCCAAGCCAAGTGTCTTGCCTCCTCCCCATGTGTTGACATCTGGAAATCGTTGCCGGTCATCGATAATGGGTCAAAAACCGACCGGTTTTGATTTTGCCGGTTTCCTCCCCTTATCCTTACTCTTTTAACACCTTGCTTAACTCGTCGCACATGCACAAATACCGCCCTTGGTTAGCTCATGCCAACTTGAGTTACAGAGGAGCAGGTCGAGTCACTCCAGCGATGGAGCTCGATGTCAAGAAGCTGAACGAGGAGAGAGCTAGAATCACCCCCTGTCCAACTCATCCCTCTGCCCACTCAAGTAGCCCAGCCTGCGTACACCGACGAGGAATTGATCGATGGTTGGGCCGTCTGACTCATTAGAGGTTATTGCAGAAGGTCGACATTTTCAAGGAATTTTTTGAGCGCGACTTCCACCCTGGTTAGCTATAGATGGCGACATAATCGGACACGACCTCCTGTGTCATAATCAGGACTCGTGCTTTGAGCTCCAAGACTGCAAGGTGTTTGATGCAATAGGAGCTCATATACACAAATCCCACCGGCCTCCTTTCCAACTGGCTGCTACCCTCTATCTTCAATGGGAAGGCAGGATCACTCGAGTCATTTCCGACTCTTAATCAGCATTGTTCGGGTTGTTTGGGTTCTCAGCCCTGGCAGTCTACCATAAAATGATGTATATACTCCAATAGCTCCCCTTAGAGGCATTTGACTTCTTCTCAGGTCTTATGAAGTTCCAAGGATTTTCATTCGTCCCTGAGGCGTGCCGAAGTGTTACCACTCCAACCCACGTGACTCTGGTAGGTCAGTCTCCAGTAACACTACGGCATCTGACCCTTAAGTACGAGTCGTCCGACCCCTAGTCAGAGCCGCATCTATCAGGGCTTTATGGCCATGCCGCATCTCTCAAGCCCTTGGGCCTTTATGGCCATGGTGCATAATCACGTTAGGCAATTAAGTGCACGGCTGCCTTAGCCATTTTAGTTGTCAGCAGTTTAAACGTCTTTTAGTTAACACGCCTTGCATCATCACACGTTGTGGATGACCATGGGTGGGAAAGGTGAATTTAAAGGGCATCCTGCCCAATCGTAAAGAGATTATTGATATCAATTGTTTGGAAATCAAAGTATTCTGCTCAGTTGATCCCGGCATTGAGCAGCTGCACTCCGCGATGATATAAGCGTAGCATTCTTCAGCTACACCTCTCGTTTTCATATCCATTGTTGCATGTACTTTCGCTGTGTATTTTCAAGTTTCGACGTTTGTTTGTGTTCCGACCCGACCCGTATTCTCTGTTTCCGCCTCGACCCGTTTACTACATGTCTGACTGGTGGCTGCGTGTATAAACACTGATCTCGATATGTTTATCTAGTTAACGAGGATTCCTCTAGATACCATTGGATTTTTCAAACATTTTAGGCCTCATTGCAATAGCTTGGGAACTGCATACGGCTATTGGGATGTCCAATTTGGTAACGTGTATCAGCAAAACCGGCAAAACATAGCCATCACCTTTATCCAAATTGTCACATCTCCCATGTGGTCTTTTGAAATTGTCGTGCCTCATGTACCACCAATCATACTGCTTCATCCAAGGACTTATTTGGATTTGGTGTAGCCACGAGTCCCGAGTGCCTCGATCATTTATTTGGGTAAGTCATCATCACCCCATTTTTAGTTCAATTTTGTTAAAATATCAGGTATCATATGGAATGATACAACATGTCATTTCTTGCGAGATACGGAATTTGAAAAACTTAGTCAAGGCACAAGGACTAGGTCAAAGGTTGTGATGTTTACAAAGCGGGAAACAGCCCAAAGAGCAGCTCCTTATGGAGTATTAGGCTTCAAAGGGCGCAAACGCCTTTCAGGTAACAATGAGCATCATTCATTTGGATGCCAAAATTGTTAGGCATTACTCCAGACCAAATTTATCCATGCTTTTACATCCCTTATGTTTGATGGTCATTTCTGTAAAACGATCCTGTTATCAGTCTACAGGAAGTGGGTATGTTACAATGATGTCCTAAGCCTCATTCCCCTAGTTGTGTTTATGTCACATTAATACCTCTGTTTTTTCCTTTAGCTCTAGTCAGCAGTCGTGTGAAATTAAATAGCTGAATTGGCCAGACTTTTGCTCCAAACTGCAGGTCCAGTGTGAGAAGAGAGCAATATATGAATGAAAGATGCAAGGTCTGGAACAATGACCTCCATCTGTCAATCCTGGATATGGTCGACCTTTCTGAAGGCATTGCACATGCCAGATTTTTATTGAGAAAAAAGTTGTTTTCTCGTAGCATATTAGGAAGCCTGAAAGTTATGACCAAGCTCTTTGCATGCTCACCTTACCTCATAAGAACTGGCTCTACCAAATCTGACGTTTTGTTCATCGTAGACCACTCGTGCCCCTTGTTCACTCTCTTTTCCACAAGGACTTGTAGGCTCTTCCATGTTTTTTACTCCATTGTATCTGGACCATCCAACCCATCCAAGGGCAGCGCATGTTTTCAAGGAATATCACTGTCTGATACAGATGTCCCAATCGTGCAAGAAGAGTAACCATTCAAACGTATGATGCCATAATATTCTCTCAACAACTTGAAAAAAGCCTGGTCCTTAAGTGCCAGGTTGGTATGACTGCTTGCCGTAAGAAAATATGTGAAGTAATAGCAATTAGTTTCAGTCTCTTATCGCACGTCCAGGAAAACCATTCTCTTTGCTTGATATGACTGCACACAGTATGAAATATATGAAATTATAGCAATTAGTCCAAAACTCTGATCTTGCATGCCCTGGAAAAACACTGCACAGCCATATGAACTTTATGGTTACAGCCATGTTTCTGCATGCTAAAGCTTCTTTCTCTTCATACCAACAGAGTTGCACATGCTCCTCCCCCTTCATGCACGTCCTCAAAAATTCTAGCATTACACACAAAATCCCTTACTTTGGCTGTCACCACCCCAAACTCACACAACTCCTTTGCAGGTTTCTCTTTGCCCATGTGTTTCCTTGTCTTTCCTATTCAACGTGCATTATCCCAACTGCTAGCAATTGTATAATATTTTCCATGAGCACATAGGAGGAAACGACAACACTATGGATTCATCTGTGCAAGCTGCTGAAAGCAACTTTATACTACATTTACTTCACTGTGAGTTTTGCGGGCACGAAATAAACCTGCCCACAGTTATTAAGAGGAAGGACACTGCATAGTTTCAAGGAATTTGTCTCCAGTTCAAATCTAAGTATCTAAGAAGACAAACCGTGCAAAGACAGCAATCTATTGTCAATGCAAAGACAGCAATCTTCTCATATTGAAATAATCCTGGCCCTCGAGTGCTAGCGTTGTAGGATGCATGCGGTCAGGAAGACTCATGAATGGTAATAGCATTTGTCTTCACCCCTGTAAAGCATATATCTCTGCAAGATCACACGAAGCAGCTTCCTTCACCTCACCCAAACTGGGTCTCAAGACCAGATCTAGATTTGGCACATGTCCCTCCCCCTTCATCCGTATACTCAAGAATTCTTTCATTGCAGCAATTTCACTACTTTGGCTGTCACCCACCACAAACTCATGCACCTCCTTGTTCACCTCTATCAAAGCACTTGCAGGCTTTTTCTGTAATCCTGCATGCTTCCTAAGCTCCTCTATTCTATGTGCATCATCCCACCTGCCAACACTCGTATAAATATTTGCCATCAGCACATAGGAAGAGGCAGAATTTGGATCCATCTGGACAAGCTGCTGAAAGCATCTCAGTCCTAGTTGCACTTCACCATAGGTTTTGCAAGCACTAAGCAAAGCTTTCCACATTTCTTCCGATGGAGGACACTGCATGGTTTCAAGGATTTTCTCTGCCCCATACAAATCTCCAGACCGTGCAAGAAGACCAACCATACAAAGAAAGTGATCTATTGTTGGTGCAATATTGTATTCTTCTTGCATCATATTGAAATATTCCTGGCCCTTGAGTGCCAGGTTGGTATGGCTACATGCAGTAAGAAGACACGTGAATGTAATAGCATTTGGCTGCAAACCTTGCTTTTGCATGCTGTGGAAATATTGTATAGCCATATTCCCTTCATGGTTCAAACCATACGCTTGTATCATTGCATTCCACACCACAATATTTCGAACTGACAGCTCGTCAAAGACTTCTTGTGCTTCTGAAAGTGACCCACATTTGGCATACATGTCAATCAAGGTACAGCTGACAAAACTATCATTTCCAAATCCGTTTTGCTTGATCTCCCTATGTATTTCCCGCCCCTTTTCTATGGCTCCTGCGAGGCCACAAGCTTTCAAAATGCATAGAAATGTGACATCACTTGGAGAGATGCCTGCCAGTCGCATCTGTTCAAAACATTTTATTGCTTCCTGAGCAGGTCCATGCTCAGCATATGCTGTGATTAGTGCAGCCCATGACACAACATCTGTAACTGCCAGCTTGTCAAAAACATCCTGTGCTTCTGAAAGTGAGTCACACTTGGCATACATGTGTACCAAAGTGTTGCCAACAAAAGGATCTCTTTCAAATCCCTTTTGCACGATTTCAATATGTATTTCTCGGCCCTTGCCTAAGGCTCCTATGCTGCCACAAGCTTTCAAAGCACAACAGAGTGTGACATCACTTGGAGAGACACCCTCCAATTTCATCCGTTCGAAACATTCAAGTGCTTCCTGACCAGGTGTATGTTCGAGATATCCTGTGATCAGTGCTGCCCACGACACAACATTTTGGACTGGCAGCTTGTCAAAGACTTCCTGTGCCTCTGAAAGTGATCCACATTTGGCATACATGTCAACCAAAGTATTGCCAACTAGACAACCCCTTTCAAGTCTCATTCGTGCAATCTCAGCATGTAGTTTTCGGCCCTTGCCTATGGCTCCCATACTGCTACAAGCTTTCAAGACACAAGCAACCGTGATATCATTTGGGGAGATCCCCTCCAGCTGCATCTGCTCGAAACAAGTTACTGCTTCCTGACCACATCCTTGTCCAGCATATCCTGCAATCAGTGCAGCCCAAGACACAACATTTCTAACTGGCAGATTGTCAAAGACTACCTGTGCCTCTAAAAGTGAGCCACATTTGGCATACATGTCAACCAAAGTGTTGCCAACCAAAAGATCTCTTTCTAACCCGTTCCCTACAATCGCAGCGTGTATATCTTGGCCCTTGTCTCTGGCTTCTATGCTACCACAAGCTTTCAAGACACAAACATATGTAACAGCATCTGGCGAAATGCCCTCCAGCTGCATCTGTTCAAAATAATTTAGTGCTTCCTGGCTGGGTCCATATTCCGCATATCCTGCAATTAGTGCAGCCCATGACACAACATCCCGAACTAGCAGCTTCTCGAAGACTTCACGTGCCTCAAGAAGTGAACCACATTTAGTGTACATGTCTACTAAAGTGTTACCAACAAAAAGATTCCTTTCAAACCCCTTTAGTGCAATCTCCGCATGTAGTTCACGGCCCTTGTCCATGGAGCGTATGCTACAACAAGCTTTTAAGGTGCAAACAAACGTGACGGCATCTGGAGAGACACCCTCCCTTTGCATCTTTGCATAACATTTCAACGCTTCGTCACTGAGCCCATGTTGAGCATATCCGGCAATTAGTGCAGCCCAAGACACAACATTTTGAACTGGCAGTTTGTCAAAGACTCCCTGTGCCTCTGCAAGAGAGCCACATTTAGCATACATGTCGACCAAAGTGCTGCCTATGAACATGTCTCGGTCAAATCCCTTTTGGGCGATCACAAAATGAATTTCTCGACACCTTTCCACGTCTTTTTGCCTAATACAAGCTTTTATAAGGGCCATAAACGTATACGCACTAGGATGTACACTATCCTCTTGCATTTTCTGGTATAGGTTGAGAGCATGCTGCGTTTGCCCACATTCGATGTACCCTAATATGATAGATGTCCACAAGCGCTCATTCCTATGAACCACCTTGTCGAAAACCTGCTGGGCATCAGACATACTTCCACATTGCACAAACATTGGCACAAGGTAGTTCCCGATTGCTCCAAGGGCTTCGAGCCCATTATTGCACATGTTCGCATGCAAACGCTTTGCATAGGCTAAATTGATTTTTCGCCTGCACTTCTGCAATATAAGAATCAAGTTCTGAACCGAAGGTAGCTCGGCCATGCGCTCTACAAGATTGAGAGCCTCCTCTAAGCTCGGCATCACCGAAGCACTTCCCTGCCGTACATCCAGTCCTAATGCACGTGAGTGTCCAAACGGGCCTAGCACCTCCGTCAAAGGGTCTCCAGAGCTTCCATTCGACATGTGCTCCTTTCTAAAAGGTGTTGCAAGAGGTCAAACCTTGCAATCGCTTTCCAAGAAATTCATTTGTCAACAGGAACAGGTGCCAGCGCTCCTATGGAGTCCGAATCGCCTGATTTAATATATTGTCAGCTTCATACATTTAGCTGTGTAAAACAATTTGACAGCTTGTGCGTTCTTGGTGCTCGCTGAGGACCCATGGCCGGGTGAGCAGGCAGAGTTTTTTAGCGAAATGCCGCATAGGGTAGCCATTCGGAAGCCTCCGTTTGGATGGCATTATGGCAACATCCACTCAATTGACCAAATGAATAAGGTGAGTTGGGTTCTTCAAATTCGTATGCGCTTCCCGGGGTGCCACCCAGCCCCCCTTGCCAAGCTTTCCTCCACGCCCTGATCGACCCCGATCGCCTCGCAAGATTGGCAGCATCGCACGCCACACGCAGAGAACCCTGAGGTGCAGCAGCAGGAAGTGCCTGTCACTCAGCAAAGAGCATTTCAAGCGCTGATTACGTGCGTGATGGAATTGAAGCTGAGAGCAAATGGCAAATCACTCTATTTTCCTAGTTGAAGCTGACGATGAAGCAGCACTCGACATAAATAGGGGAATGGGCTTGGGAAGGAAACTGCTTGGCCAATGGTGAGCGGCCAACCGTCACGCGCTACTTGCCGAGCACTTCCGGACCTGGAAATGGCCCATTCTCCCACGTGCGCGTTTGGACTTAACTCCACTGAAGTTTAGTTAGGTGTTTCGGTTGCAAGAACGAAGTCCGGTTGCCTCAAATGGGCCGGCCACTTTCTAAAAATGCTTCAATCGATTTATCTAAGTCGACTCTGCCCCTTTACCTTTTGGTAAAAAGCTTTTCTTTCCACATTGTTATAAAGGGAAGGAGACAGAAGCATTAGATTGTTTCTTCAGGTTGTTGATGCCCAAGTCTCTCACATCCAGCAGATGAGTTTGGGCAGACCTCTAATTGAGGAGGAGCTTAAGGAGGCATTAGATTGTATGGAGAAAGACAAAGCACCAAGGCCTGGTCCGAATGGGTTCACATCTGAATTTTATGTTACATTTTGGGAATTGATTATGATTGATTATGTGTTGATGGTGTAGAAGGCCTTGGAGAGTGGGACGTCGTCTGTGGGATTGGTTAAGTTGTTTCCAAAGCGACTTAGCAGACTGAAGGTGGGTGATTGGAGACCTATTACAATGTTGAATACATCATATAAAATAGTTGACAAGGCATTGGCCCTTCGAATCAGAGGGGTGTGCTCAAAGGTAGTAGACACAGAGCAAGACAGGTTCATCAGAGGTCGGGACATCTATGAAAACATTCTTTATGTCTCTACTGTAATTGACTATGCAGTCTTTGTTATTAGACTTTGACTTTGGTAACGCCTACGACAAGGTTTGGTGGGACTTCATGCTGAAGGTTTTTGTAAAGTTGGGCTTTAGGGAGAGCTTCTACAAAATGGTAAAAGCCTTGTTTGGCAATGCATCAACTGTGTGTTTGAATAGGGGTGTTGCGGGCTGATATGACCTATGTAGGTCGGTGAAATAGGGATTCCCTTTGGCACCCCTTTTGTTTGTGTTGTGCACAGTCCTTTAATTGGGCACATAAAAGGTAAAATGGCAAAAGGTTTGATCAAGGGAGTGGAGCTTCCTTCCAACAAGCAATCAAACTCATGGATGGTATAATGTAATGGGATCGCATCATGGTTGATCATATGTGAGAGCATAGGACTAGAAGTGTGCTAGTAGGTGTGCTTGTGTGCATGATCTAAGCAATGAGGTAGGTAGTATGCCAACTCACCTGATTACTAGATTCTACGGTGTGTCATGTGGTGTGATTGAGAGAATCAGGGAGTGATTATAGGATCTAAGGATTCCATCCTGAGATCATCGATGATATCAAAGATGTAGACTCTCTTGCCTATATGTTGGGCATTCTCCATGAATAAAGAGTTCTGTTTATGATCCATTGCTTTCGTTGTGCTCCACTTTAACATGGTATCAGAGCCTTTCCATCCTCCTTGAGCCTCCACCCACGTCCTAGTGAGGTAGGCAATATGCCAACTCACTTAATTGCTAGATTCTACGGTGTGTCATGTGGTGTGATTGAGAGAATCAGGGAGTGATTATAGGATCTAAGGATTCCATCCTGAGATCATCGATGATGTCAAAGATGTATACTCTCTTGCCTATATATTGGGCATTCTCCATGAATAAAGAGTTCTGTTTATGATCCATTGCTTCCGTTGTGCTCCACTTTAACATGGTATAAGATCTTTTCACCCTCCTTGAGCCTTCACCCACGTCCTAGTGCCACCTCATCATCTTCTTCAACCTTCTTTCACCTCTTCCATGTCTATCCCATTTTCCCTAATTCTGCTCGAATCATGCAACACCGATTTCTCCACATCTAGCTGTTAACTTTCAAAATCCTTCCGGCTCTAGCTTTCGCACACTAGGTCACACATTTCCACCGTTAGGATCCATGGAATTGTACTCTGAGCTACCGTGCCGCCCTGTTCTTTAGTCGCCAAACTTCCTCAAAATTCTGCCTCTATAGTCACAATTTCGACCTGCCCTACTAGCCGCACTTGGAAAACACTTAGGGCTAGCTGCTGCCGAAATTTGAGCTCAATCCGACCACAAATGAGGGAGATATCACTGTTTCTTTGGCCGACTTTGACTTTCCTGATGTAATGCCATATTACTGTGCGCACTATTCCGCCCATCCTTTGTGCTGCTAGTAGGCCTCAGTAAGGGCTTTCATTTCCACCCAAAAGTCCCTTGAAAGCTACTCGTGAGCTCCTCAATTTTGGCCCGTAGCAAAATGCTCAGTTTGGGGGAAACAATCAAATGTATGGCCAAAGGTCGAAATTTTGAAGGGGCAAGGTGGTCAAAAGTTTCCTTGTTTATCATTTTTCACTTTTGCTTTTGATAATCTGCTCATATAACATCTTCTAGCATCGATCCAAGATTGATCTTTGGGTTGATGTCCAATTTGACTATGTTTGACTATGTATATGTTTGGATGATGAGCTTCATTGACAACAATGATGTAGCCTATTTGATGCTTGAAGGTGACTCAATGATGAATGTAGTTTCTATCATGATAGTTGAAGGCTATTTGCACTTGGATGGTCATATTTTGCCTTACATTCATGTATTGCCTTAGGAGTCATGTGAGCCTTACCTTTGTACAAGAGTAGGCACTACCCTTTTAGCAATGACAAGGCGTAAGACCCTCTTTCCCAAGAATACTTTCCTTGGATTACAACATATGGAAATATGGTATGGGTTATACATGTGAGGCCAAGTTGTTTTGAGGCTTCTCCTTTGGTGGCATATCCCATGATGAACATGAAGGAAAGAACCTTGAAGATCAAGAAAGCATAGAGAGCTTACTTCATGAGCTACACTGACAATGAAGACCAAGAGGAAGATGATGCAGATCAAGATCAAGAGGAAGAACAACGCCAGAATCTCAACATGACAATGAAGAAGAAGGGGGCTTCCAAAGCTCCTTCTATCCCTTTTGATGATAGATTGTTTTAAAATTATGTATTCCCTAGCATTTGCCTCTTCATGATGATGTAATCAACCCAAAGTAAACTCTTGTATTGAGTCATGGTTACACCTCTAGCCTGTTGGAACTAGGGAGAAAAGAGAGAGGTGGACAACAATCACATGATGGACACAAGATTGAGGCAGCATGAACTTGATGTTGATTGATTTTTTACATGTTGTCAACCTTAGGATGTTGCTCTCATTGTATGCCTTCTATGGTTTCCACATTGAGTGTGGGTTGTATCTCCATTTCCCATTCAAGAGATAAGAGCAATGAATCAAAGTCCTTCTAAGAGGGGTGCAGAGAACTCCTCTTGTTGTACTTCGTATGCAATGATAATGGCGAGTAGAGGAGCAATGTAGCTTTTGCCATTATAACTGCTTGATATATAATTTGTAAGCATCATTGATGTATGAGTAGCCCAATCTTGCATTTTCTCTCTTCTTAGGAGTGTAAGAGTTCTTATAGAAAGAAATCGTGTTCTTGTCCCCTTAAGGTTTAGAATTTCAGCCACAAACTTGGCTGCGTCATTGTTTGTTGGATTAAGGATCATATCATGATGTAGACCCTCACCGGTCACCTTTGTGCCATGTGGAAACCAGTCTTGTATTTCTTTAAATCTTGCTACCAAGTTTCTGTGGATATTCATCTTGGGGATTTGGTAATGAAAAGGCCACCTCCACTGTTGATCTACTGAGGTAGATGTGGATAGGCTTTTGATTATGCGTCATTGTGCCATACTTAACTTTCTCCAACTCCCTGCTTTGATATGACGTTATGAATTGCATGATATGTTTTATCATAGTAGCAGGTGTAGGTTAGAAGGTTTGGAGCTTCTCCATAAAATTTCCTAGGCCCTTGGCCTGCAAAAGGTTGCATGCACCATCTAATATGTTGAATATTGAGCCTCATGGCCATACAAGTTGTATTGGTCTTTCTATAATTGGGTCCTTGTTGGCTTGGACATCCAGATGTCTTGACACTGCATCTTGCATAACTGATGGTTATGCATCCTTTTCTTTTATCTCCCCAGTCTCTAGCTCCTGTGGTTTTTTCCCTTGGCACGTTGTTGCATCAATTTTTGCATCATTGTCACCATCTATAATCACCATCCGTGGCTGCTTTGGGGTTACTGGTGGGTTTGGTGTTCTAGAGCGTGTCCGACTAGTGAGGGGGAAATTCCTCCTATATGCTTAAGTTTCTAGGGAGTTCATGGGGCAACTAGGACTCAATCATCACCTCTGAGCCCTAGGTTCATATTGATTCAATTCTACCTATATGTGTGAAATTGTACATCTACAAGTGGGTGCTCGTGATACAATCTAGTCCTAACTAGGAGAGATTTGGGGCTCCCAAATCCTCGTTATTGTCGGGGATGGCTTGCATTTTCACATTCTTGTGTCTAGCTGAAATTGACTAGGAGCTTGTATAGGGGTCTTGTAATCATGGCATACCTTAGTATGAACCTTCTATAGTATCTGGCATGCCCCATGAATACTTGGACACCCTTAGCATTTAGTGGGGGAGGAAGTTCCATGATGATGTTAATTTTATCCATGCCAGTAGCAATCCCATATCGAGAGATGATGTATCCTAAGACTACTCCACGTGTGACCAAGAATTGGAATTTGAGGGGATTCAAAGAGATTTCATACTCTCTACATTTCTTAAGTACTTCTTGAAGGCATTTCAAGTGATCTTTCTTTCCTAAATGTATGCACAAGTCATCAAGGAAGACTTGTAGGAATTTATTCAAGAAATTTGCTTTGAAGGTGGTGTACATGACCCTTTGCAAAGTTGATGGGGCATTGTATAATCCAAATGGCATGACTCTGTATGCGAAAATTCCCCATTCAATAGTAAGGGCTATCTTTGCTTGATCTTCAGGCACAATTTGGACTTGATTTTACCCGCTAAACACATCCAAGAAGCTATACACTTCAAATCTCGCTACCCATTCTAGAACTCTCTCAATCAATGGCAGGGGGTAGTGATCTCTAGTTGTTGCTGAGTTGACATTCTTGAGGTTCACACATATTTTGAGCTTCTTGTTTTTCTTTGGAACAATAACAATTGGTGACACCCAATCGGTATGCTCGATCTCATAAATGAAACTGACATCTAGTAGCTTTTCTAGCTCTTCATAGACATGGGTTCCATATTTGCGATTTGTCTGATAGGGTCCGCATACCTTAGGTTTGGATCCTTCCCTATTTGGTATGGTATGTACTGCAACTGTAGGGGAAATCCCTTTCCCTAATTGGTATGGTATGTACCGCAATTTCAGGGGATATCCCTTTTATTTCTTTGTAGGACCAAGCCATGCAATCTTTATAGTCTAGCAACAAAGCTTCTGATTCTTTTTCTTCTTCTAGAGTAAGCTACTCACCGATGTTTACTGGCTTTTCCTCCTCTCCATCTAAGGCAAGATTCAATTTTCTTGGTTTGGCTTGACCTTTATACACTAGGGTATCCTCAATATTATCTATTTTTGTGAGTTTTGATTCCCTGACTGGCTTGGGCATTGCTATTGTTACTTCTCCCCTGGTGTAGTTTTTAAAGTAGTCAAGGACTTCCCTTAGGTCATTGTGGCACGTTGAGGTGCTTGCTTGGCTGCTAGCATCGCTAGATGTTGTGGAAGTTGTTTGTCCCAATTCATCGGTGTTCCCTTGCTCTTCTTCTTTGTGAGTGTTCTCCATTTCACTCTTCATTCTTACATTGGGTTTGAATTTGTAGAGTTTCTTACTTTGTGAGACTAGTGATGGATTTTCAATAGGAGTCTCACTCTTGATGAGTCGTTCTTCAGCCATACAAGCACCTTCAAGGCCTTTAGGGTACCATTCGAAATTTGGGGGCACTGGTGCTGTAGTTGGCTTTGTCAAATACAATTCAACCACTCTTTTTTGCATTCTTTCAAATTCATTGAAGTGCTCTATCATGGCTTTTTGTCATTTCACACCCTCTTTCTTTTTCCTTGACTGCCTGCTATTGGATAGTGTTAGAGGGTCTATCTTGGGGTATTCTATGGCCATGAGTGCTTGCAATATTGCCAAGTCATTGTTAAAAACTTGCCCTTCCAATGTTGCATTGTCGGCCTCTATTTCTAGGTCCCAATTAAAGTTGGTACCATATTCTTCAATTATGGCCTCCTCAGGATCACTGTCCCATTCGACACTTGCCATAAAGAATGGCACTTCCTTCCCAAATTGGTGCTTTTTAGTTAAATCATTTGTGCACCCACATCTGGAAACATTGGATGCGTTGTTTTACAATTATCAATTGTGGCCAACGCATGTATCCAATTGTTGGAAGTGTCCTCAATATTCTTGGGAATAATGGGTTTGATTTCCCCTATTCCCAAATTGATCTTGACAGCAGTTTCTCGATTTTGGATTGTGATGTGATCAGTGCCCCAATCATGGAGTACCAAAGCTGCCTAGAGCCATGATCTTCCCAACAGTATCTAGTATGCTATGGATTTCTTGGGAAGATCTAAGATAGTAAATTGGAGAGTGAACCTGACTCCCGCAATTTTTGTTGGCACATTGTTAATGATGCCCAATGGTTTCATTTTAGTGTGGTCTACAAGGCGGATGTTGAATGTGGCCTTCTGCATTGGAGGTAGACCCCATTCTTCATAAAGATCTCTTGATAATATGTTCACACCGGTGCGTTTGTCCATATTGCAAGGTATTTTATGCTCTAATGGGATGGTTACATTTTTTATGTCATCCCTAGCACTGAATTTTACTGATATAACCTTATCTTCTTCTTCAGGTGTAGGTATGCATTGTGAAGATTCTATACATCCCTTGAAACTCTCCCACATTGTAGGGCAATTTCTTAGTAAGGTTCCCATTGGCATTGTGACGGGGTAGCTTATCAAGCTGGCTAGTGCGGTTCCATCCAATTGGGGATTGTTTGTTTGTTGCTTCATTACCCTTTGGAAGGTGTCGAGGTCAATCTCATTGTGTCCACACTAGGTGATGAGGGTGCTCTAACCCCTTTTGGTGCTAGCTTATCTGCCTCACATTGCTCTTGCTCTTGTTGTACCCATTTCTTCAAGGCTTGATAACGGGCTTTCTCAATTTCAACGTTGGGGTAGGCTTCCTTTTCCTCTTGGACTGCACTATTCATGGAGGTGCTAGGCATGGCCTCACTAAGTGGTGGGATTGGCGAGGTTTGTTTTGCTAAAGGGATATTTTCTTTTTGAGTTGAAAGGAGCTTTTATTGAGCCGCTTCTTTTTGCTACCTTGTTAAGACCTAGACTAGCTGTGATACCACATTTTGTGTATCTACACTGTGATTTACCACACTAATCATCCCCAAGGGTACATCAGGTTTTACTTCATTGATTGGTTGAGGCTTTGCACTGAGTGGGTATTTGATGCATGAATGCCCAATTCCACAATCTCTACACACAAGTTGAAATGTACCGAGGTTACCCTTGTGTGGGCATTTCACAATTCAATGGTTTTCCCCACGTTCGAAACACTTTATGGGTGTTCGATATGTGGTTGGCCTTATTGATTTGCATATACCGATATGAGTCCTTTTGCACCTTCCATGTAGGTCATTGGGTGCTCTTGATCGTACTCATATTGTGGTTCCATGTCATCGAGTTGGAGTTGTTGAACCAAGATCACTGGAGCAAGATTAGGGGCTCTAGGATACTGTGGAGGATTAGGATTTTGAAACAATCAAGGTGCTTATGTCCTCACAGCAGGGATGGGGTTGAGCCTTGGCATTTGTGCATTGGGAGACAGTGCCAGCTATCAATACACTGGAAGTGGCACTTGTTGGTAGTATTGGGCCTAGGTTGTGCAACCCACATATTATAGAAACAATTGTTCACATCATGGCCCACAACATTGCATATGGCACACCATATCCTTGGGGTTGGACTATTTCTAGTTTCCTCAGGATTGGACACTCATTGGCAGTGTGATTTGCCAAACAGTGTGGGCACCATATGTTCTCTCTTCTCTGGTATTGCAGTGGATGAGAGACTCACAACTTTTGCTCAATGGCCTGCATCATTTCTTCTTTTACTTTTAAGGCCATGGCCTCCATTCGATCTTCGATGCTACACTCCTTGTTGAAGCTGCTTTCCTTCTTGGAAGATTTCCCATTGTGATGATATGATTTATTATCATCACTGTCAGTTTTAGAGTCGGTCTCGCCATCTTCTGTGTCAATTGTGGCTTCACGAGCATCACCGAATTGTGCATAGCCTACTGCTAACTTTTTCATCTCTTTAACTGCACCAAATATGTTATGACCTTCTCTTTCTTGCGTATCTGCATATTTCCAAGTTGGAGTGTAGGGTCGTCTTGCCGCTCGGTCTAGAACCTCCTTATGGATTGTTCAGATAGGAGTTCCCATGTGGCTCTTTCTTCCACAAGAAGGTTTAAATACCATTTAGAGGCCTCATTGGTTAAGGCCATTGGAAACCAGGCTGCCTTTGTTTCATCTGTTTGGTCCCCATCGGCACAACAAGCTGCATCGAAGAGTTGGAGAAACCTTAGGGCTGCCTCGTCCATTGTACTTTAGCATTTCGAATCTACCAAAGTGTCTTCTCCCATTATTGTTGTTATTGTTGTTGCGGTTGTTGCAGTTTTGTCGATTGAAGAAATTGTTATCTTCCACCTCAATGTCCACCACTTCTTCTTCAAGTTGTGGTGCTTCCATGTTGTTTGTCGAGGGGGAGAGGTTGAAGTTGAAGAGCGTCGAGGGTGCAAGAAAGTTCTCGATAGTAGGCAAGTTCTATTCTTTTTCCTAAACTTAGGCACATAAATAAGTCCTAATTGTGACTCTTAGGTGGGTGCATATGAGTGTGAAGTCCGATGATGATTTCAACCTTTGTACACCCGAAAATGGACAAAAGCAAGCAAGCGGTAGGTCAAAATCAATGCCTATGTAAGGTGACTACCAAAGCCCAAAATTTATGGCTAAACACTTTTTAAAAATTCATTCATAGTAGATCTTTATGTGTGTGAAATTTGGGTTCAATTCAGGTACAATTTGGTCTCGAAATGACCAAGATACGGGCCTTTGATGAAGGGGTCAAAAAAGCAATTTTTCAATGAAGGGTCCCCTTCCCCCTTTTTTTAATAAATAAAATTAAAAATAGATAAAATAAAATAAACTAAACTAACCAAAATTAACAAACTATGGTCCATCCTAGTTAGGTTTTTTTAAATATATATATTTATTTATTTATAAATAATAAAGAAAAATAAGTATAAAATAGATAAGTTAATAAACTAAATTAAAATTTTCATGTTTTTTTAAAATAGAAATAATAATAATAATCATTAATAATTAATAATTAATTAATTAAAGGGTTTTGGGAGGGAGGCTCCTTTCTCACTAAGGTGGCGGCTCTGCTGACCACGCCTGGCTTAGGTCGGGGTGGAAAGGGAGGTGATGGGAGGGGGGTTGGAGGAGGAGATGGATCAAGGGAGGGGTGGGGAGGTGGTAAGGAGCGAGGGAGGAGGAGAGGCAATTGGCAGAGGAGTGGGGGGCATCGGATGTAGCTGGTAGTGCAGGTGACAGAGATTGGGCAGAGGTTGGCAGAGCGGTGCGAGAGGGGTGGTTGTTGGCGACGGATGGGCAGCATGTTGATGAAAGTGGCGACAAATTTTGGCGGGTGGGTAGGCAGCGCCGCCAGTAGGCAAGGGATGTTGTGGTTGCAAACAAGGGTGGTGGATGGCAAAGGCACTGATGGGGCACCTGTAGGAGACAGAGAGGCTACGAGGAGGGTGATTGTAGGGGGGCGGCCGAGAGGGGAAGGGGGGGTTGTGTGGGGATTGGGGGGGAGGGTAGTCGAGAGGGGGGGTTTTCAAGGGAGGGAGGGGGGCAAGGGGAGAAGGGGGAGGGGGTGGTGGTGGTGGTGGTGGAGGGGGGGGGGAGGGGGGAGTGGAGGGCGAGGATGGTGGTGGAAGGGCATGGGGGGGGGGGGCAGTGGGAGGGGGTGAGAGGGTGGTGGTGGAGGGGGGGGAGGGGTGGAAGGGGGTGGGATGGGGTGAGGGGGGGTTGGTGGTGGTGGAAGGGGCAAAGGGGGGGGTGGAAGGGGGTGGGGGGGGAGGGCAGGGGGGGTAGTGGTGGAGGGGGGTGGGAAGGGGGTGGCTAGGGGTGGGAGGGGGGGGGTGGAGGTGGAAGGGGTAGGGGGGGACGGGGGTGGAAAGGGTGGGGGAGGAAGGGGGAGTGGAAGAGCCGAGGGGAAGGGGGGGCTGTTTTTGAGAGGGGTGGTGGTGGAGGTGGAAAAAGACGGGGGAATAAAGAAAAAAGAGAGAGAGGAGGGAGCCGAAAAGAAGAGTGATGCAAAGAGATTCAACTTATGCTTGACTAAAGAAGAGGGGGTGTTGATGATGAGGGATGTGGTGTTGAGATATCGAGCTCCACTTGTGATATGCCAGGTGACCGTTGTGCATTTATGTCACCGACTTGTTAGCTACAGATGCAGTTGGTACACCACCCATGAATAATAGCTGGATGACAGCTATCCTTATGTACTCTAGTTCGTGGCTCAGTTAGTATGCCACCTTAGTTAGTTGAGTTTGGTTTGAGACCCACATATAGGGTTCTTATATTTCTTTGTACTAGAGTTCTTTTGGCTTTCACAACTAAGAAGAGGAAAACTATTTTCAGCCTCCACCTTTGTGTGTATTCCCCCATTGGATGGATTAGTTACCATACTTGCTAACGTTCTTACTCTAACCTTTAAGCAAAAAGCGAGAAAGCCGCAAATGAGACTCCTTCCTTCTCTCCCACTATCTTCACATGGTATCAAAGCCTAGTTCATGGTAAGGAGCTCAAGAAAGCAAACCAAGTTCGCGGTGTCCTAGTAAGAGGACCAGTGTTGCTTTCCTTTTTCGAGTTTGGGAGCAAATCTCTGCAGGTAGCACAGCGGGAAAGTGCAAGAGTGCATTGTCTCAAATTGAGATGCCCTTGGCAGTGTGGCGAGAGGGCATTATATTTTTTTGATTCAAGGCCATTTCGAGGCCCATTTTGGAGGCAGAAGTTCTCTACAAGCACCGAGAAAAAGGCCCTGTTTTTGTTGTGCAACTACTGCTCTGTAGGTCGGTGAAAAGTTGCCGCAGAAATTGCATCGTATGCCTGTGCGCAGAGATATTGGGAGTTACAAAATCATCCTAATTGCCTGTTGATGCAAAATCGTCACTAGGAAGTGACTATGTGGTCAAATACCACTTTTGTCAATTTTGCAGATTTTCCCTTGTGAGGCAGAAGCTGTGTTTTTTGCAGTGACAAAATATTTTGCAGTATTCTATAATGGCGTCTGATTCTCTTTCATAGATTGTCACTGAAAAGCTTAACAAGAACAACTTCCAAGCATGGAAGTTTAGAATGATGAATTTCCTTATGGGAAAAGGCTATTGGGAGTTCATTACAGGAAATGAAGAAGAACCAGTTCTTCCTAATGTTCCCAATCAACAGGAAATGCAGGCATTTAAAGGATGGCATGAGAGAGCCAGAAAAGTTATGTACTAGCTGTCTATCAGTATTTCAGATTCTATGATTGTGCATATTCAGGATGCAAGTACGCCAAAGGAGGCATGGGATACTTTGGCAAAAATGTACAGCACAAATACACAAGCCAAGAAAATGCATCTCAAGCAGGAGTTGCATAATGTGCAGAGAGAAAATATGAGCATCAATGACTACCACATGAAGGTGAAGAAAATTGCAGATGCACTTGCTTCCATTGGGTCGCCAATGGAAGATGATGATTTAGTTTCTATGACCTTGAATGGTCTAGGAAAGGATTATGCATAGTTCCAAGCATCGATTGCCGTCCGTGAAAAATTTTCTGATTTTGAGGAGTTGTTTGCTCTTCTAATTTCTGAAGAGCAGAGAAATGGTGGTGCATCTTCTTCAGGAGGAACTTCAAAAGAAACTGTCTTCTACTCAAATGCTAGAAGAGGTAGAGGCAGAGGTAGAGCAGGCCAATCTGGAGGCGATGGTAGAAATTAGAATATGTAGCAAACTCAAGAAAACCAGTCCTATGGAGGAGGACGTGGTAACTCTAGAGGCAGGGGGAGCCAAAGAGGTCGTGGTGGATGGTAAAGAGGCCAAAATGCAAACAACAATGTTGAATGCTACTACTATGGTAAAATGGGTCATATGGCTAAAGACTACTATAAAAAGCAGAATGACATCATGAATGGAAAACTTCAGCAAGGGAATTATGGATCTTCTAGTAGACAGGGTGATGACAGAAATGAGCATCTGTTTATGGTGCAGCACATGACCAATTATGTGACAAGTGCAGAAGAAAGCAATGATGTGTGGTATGTTGACTCAGGTGCGTCAAACCACATGACAGGTCATGCAGAATGGATGCAGGATGCAAGGAAAATGGAAAGACCAGGATTTATGGAGACTAGTGATGATATAGCACATCCTATTGTGCGAATTGGTAAAATTCCTTTGTCTATGCAGGATGGGAAAAAGAAATACATGTCTGATGTATTTCATGTCTCGAATATCACCAAGAATCTGGTTTCTATTGGTCAAATGGTTCAGCAGGGCTTGCAGGTCAGATTTAATCCTCATGGATGCTTTGTTGAGGATATGAAAAATAACGGTCGCTTGATAGCAAAAGGAAAGAAGAAGGGCAAGATGTTTACTTTGGATGCAGACATGCATGAATTGAGTGCAGCAATGTTTGCACATGGGACCAGTGTAGTTACAGATATTGATATCTGGCATAAACGCATTGGTCATGTTAATGTACAGCGACTTAAATCAATGCAAGCCCAAAATATTGTTGCAGGATTGCCTAAATTCAAGGTTGCAGAAATGCATAAGGTATGTCAAGCCTGTCAATTTGGAAAACAGGCAAGGAAATCATTTTCTAGACATGTCTAAGAGAGCAAGAAGCCATTGGAATTAATCAACTCTGATGTGTGGACTACTAAAGCTACATCTATTGGAGGCTGTCATTATTTTGTCACTTTTATTGATGACTACAGCAGAAAAGTTTGGGTGTATTTTATGAAAAAGAAAAGTGAAGTGTTTGGGCATTTCAAAGCTTTTAAAGCTATGGTTGAAAAAGAAATAGGCCTACAAATAAAATGCCTAAGGTCAGATGGAGGGGGAGAGTACCTCTCCAATGAGTTTGCAAGGTTCCTGCAGGAGCATGGCATAAAGCAGCAATATTCATGTAGTCATAACCCACAACAAAATGGACTTGCAAAAAGGAAAAACAGGCATATTGGAGAGGTATCTCGGGCCATGCTAAATGAAAAAGACCTACCAGATTATTATTGGGCTGAAGCAGTTGCTATAGCAGTTTACATAATGAACAAGACTCCCACTGTAGCAATACATGGCATGATGCTAGAGACGTATACTGGTAGGAAACCAGATATTTCTCATTTCAAAATTTTTGGTTGCATTGCCTATGTTCATGTGCCAGATGAGTTGAGGTCCAAGTTGGATCCAAAAGCTGAGAAGTGCATCTTTATTGGTTATTCTCTGTAGCAGAAAGGGTATAGATGTTATAACCCTTCATAAGTTTACAATGAGCAAAGATGTTGTTTTTTATGAGATGAGTAGCTGGTATAAACCAGTAAATGTGATTGATGATGTAGATGCACAAAATGGTAATGCTACATAGAATTCACAGCAGCAATCACAAAATATCTTGGAGCAGCAAGAAACAACCTACAGTTGCCTTGTTGAGCACAAAGGCTAAGTATAGGGGTGCAACAATGGCTACATGTGAGGTAGCTTGGTTGCATAAGCTTCTTTATGATATGCATCAGTCTACAAATGGGCCAGTTGTCATTTATTGTGACAACATGAGCAGTATATACTTGGCAAATAACCCAGTCTATCATGCTAGAACAAAGCACATTGAGGTGCATTATCACTATGTGTGGGAGAAGGTTTTACTAGGTCTTATTGATCTAGTTTATGTCAGCATAGAGGATCAGGTAGCTGACATATTCACGAAGGCATTGGGCACAGAGAAGCTGTGCAAGTTCAGAGACCTGCTTGGTGTGTAGGAATTGGGATTGAGCTCGAGGGGGAGTGTTGAGATATCGAGCTCCACTCGTGATATGCCAGGGTGACCGTTGTGCATTTATGTCACCGACTTGTTAGCTGTAGATGCGGTTGGTACACCACCCATGAATAATAGCTATATGACAGCTATCCTTATGTACTCTAGTTCGTGGCTCAGTTAGTATACCACTTTAGTTAGTTGAGTTTGGTTGGAGACACACATATAGGGTTCTTCTATTTCTTTGTACTAGAGTTCTTTTGGCTTTCACAACTAAGAAGAGGAAAACTGTTTTCAGCCTCCACCTTTGTGTGTATTCCCCCATTGTGTATGTGAGAAAGCCACAAGTGAGACTCCTTCCTTCTCTCCCACTATCTTCACAGGTGGAAGGAGATGGTGGTGGTGATGAAGAAGGACACAATTTGGGGGGGTTGACAGAAAAAAGTGGTGGAGGAGGGGCTTGGACAGAAAAATGGAGAGGAGGGGAGAGGAGGTGATGGAATAAGTGGTGGTGGTAGACAAAAAAATGGAGGGGAGGTGGAGGGGAGAGGAGGTGATGAAATAAGGCTTGGACGAAAAAAGTGGTGGTGGTGGAGGGGAGAGGAGGTCACAGAATAAGTGGAGATGGTGAAGGGCTTGGACCGAAGTATGGGGAAGAATGATGGAATAATGGAGGTATAGTGGGAGAAAAGAATGATGGAGATGGGTGTCCTTTTATAGGATGTAGAGTGTTTTAGGGGTTTTTAGTCTTAATTTTTTGATGGGCTTAAGTAAAACCCGACTATTACGATTTAAGCCTCTTTTTTAGCCTTAATTGGATGTATTTTTGCACTCCTTGCCTTGAGAGATGTTGCATTTATGATTTTCAAAGGGTATTCTTTCTCATGTGGGTAAACACATGATCCACTTTCACTCTATGCATTAACCTTCTTGGTAGCGATGCTAAAATGTTGGCACTATTTCTCTCATTTCCAAGGTTCGAGGGTGTTGGTCACCTACAATCATGTCCTTACTCGTTGTAGCATAGGTGTGCACAAGTCTAGCATAAGTCCTTGGGTTGTATTCCCATGAGAGGTGTAGGCTAAAGCATGGAAAGCGGTTCTTACATTCACTAGGTGAGGAGGAAGGGTTGATCACATGGATTGGTGGACGTTTTCACCTCCATGGGAGTTCAAGGGCTAAGAAAGGGGTTTGCAGGGTTTAGAAGGAGTTTCAAGGTTGAGGGAGCTAGCTAGGGATTCTAGGGTGAGAAGAAGTTCCAAGGTTGAGGGATGTAAATCCATATAGAAAAAATGAGACACAAATGTTAAAGTTTATTCCAAGAGTGGTTACATATATAGGCAATTGCCTCCATGTAGGTAGATCCCAGATCCACAATCATCTCCCTGATTATCTCAATCAATCACCTCCTATGATCACTCACTCATCACACCAACCTGACACACCTCACTAGAATCTTCTAGCACACCTACACTCACACACTTCTTGCATAGGACTCCAAGCCCATAGGCACACACACACACACATCAATTTGCCCCTTCATTCCCCATCCCTCAACAGTAGTACATGGGGTGCTCCATGGCTTGCCCACTATCACGTGGCAACCCTCATGGCCCCAACCTGTGACTCACTCATAGGATTCTTGGTTTACAACTGGGAGATGGACACTGACTATGTATGTAGAGCCCAATGAGTCCAACAAGATAAAATCCTAAAAGACTAACAATCATTTAAGGATGGACTATCCATGGCAGAGAACCATTATTGACCTCATACACACAACTCAGAAAACATATGGATCCTTACCCTTGTCAGATTTGACTTGGGTATTGTAAGTAGTGAGAGCTTGAGCTTTGACATTCTCTGGTTCTTCTTCTTCTTCTTCAGTTTTTGCTTCCTTAACAAAATTGGATGAACATCTCTTCTTGGCATAACATTCCTTTTCAAAGTGTCCAGGTTTGCCATGAAAGTTACATTTCATTTTGCTCTTTCTCTTGAAGTTGCTTAAGTTGCTTCTGACCAAATATGCCCCTTCTTTGTAATCACTTCTTTGTTTGATCTTTCTCTCCTCTTCCAAGAGTGATGCTTCAATTTCTACCAGACTTATCTTTGTAATATTGGTGAGTGTGGTTATAATAGTGCCATATTCTTCAGTGAGACTTCTAAGTAAGATGGCAATGATAATATCTTCATCAAGATTAAACTTGATGCCAGATAACTGTGTCAAAATGCTCTTCATTGAATTTAGATACGAAGAGATGGACTCCCCCCTATCCAATTTTAAGTCAAAGAACTTGATAAGCAAGCTATACTTAGAGCATCTTCCTTGTGCTCCAAACACATGCTCAAGATGAGTCCATGCAGCATGAGCAGTCTCACATCTATCAATGTGATGAATAAAAGAATCACTCAGACCAAGAGCAATTATAGCAAGAGCTTTTTCATCTTTTGGAAGCCATGAAGCTTCTCCTTCTCTAGTAGGTTTAGTTTCTTTACCATTTGCTACCTTCCATATTCCTTCTTTCATGAGAATAAACTTCAGTTTTGTTTGCCAAGTGTGGAACCCCTCTCCTTCAAACTTATCTATTTTCAATTTGGAAGCCATTTGGGAAGGTCTTACCAAATTAATGGCAGTGTCTAATCCCTTTACAAAAGGTCAATCTTTCTTTTTAAAAAAATCGCCTTCACCATATAGATGCAAATTGCAAGATAAGAATTCTAAAAAACCTAATTGTTTGGCATAATCATAACCAGTTGGCTTCTCCCACAACCTTTTAACTAGAGTCTTCTTCACCTTGTACTTTGTCTTTGTAGTCTTCTTGACTTTTGAAGAGCTTTGAGAACTTGAGGTTGGCATGTTGTTAAGAGATTAGCACCAACTGAACTTTCTCTGAACTGAAATGACACACTTTGAATTGATTTTTGAAAGAATAATCTCTGAACTGAGTGTTTTACTCCTCAAGCATTTAGTGTAGCATAAAACTCCAAAAAAAATACACTAGAAATGCTTACATAGTAGATGTAAACTTTGGAGGCTTGGTACCTCACTCCAAGCATTACCAAGATCGAGGCTTTTGCTACCCAATCATAGATCCATATGCAAGAAAGGCTCAGAACAAACCATAGCCAAAATGATGCATTATAACTCCAGGGGCAATAGCATCTCCTTTGCTTGAGGAAACTGTCTTCACAAAACAAGTTGACTGGTTTTTTGTCTAGTTCTCCTTCATTTTTGGACCACGTCGCCCCAAAATTCTTCAAAGGGTAGCTCTAGGTGTAGAGTAAGCTTGGCTCAGAGGAATTGCAAGATTGTTGACTGAGGTGAGCAGCATTGTAGAAGTGGCACGGAATACACAAAGAGGCAGTGCGTCTTCATGGCGACATCTTCCATCAATCCCATTATTCAAGAAGGTTGCTCAAAAGTAAGGAAGGTCTGGCTGAAGGGGCTTCTCAAGATATTGCATGGATGGAGAGAACAGATCTGTCAAAGCCTCAAGGTAAGAGAAGGAGGCATTTGAGAAGAAGATAGAATCTAGTTGGAATCTTTTAGGAATCTCATTCTAGGCACTCAGATTCTAACCAAGCTCTAATACCACGTGTAAATCCATATAGAAACAATGAGACACAAATGTTAAAGTTTATTCCAAGAGTGGTTACATATATAGGCAACTGCCTCCATGTAGGAAGATCCTAGATCCATAATCATCTCCCTGATTATCTCAATCAATCACCTCCTATGATCACTCACTCATCACTCCAACGTGACACACCTAACTAAAACCTTCTGCACACCTACATTCACACACTTCTTGCATAGTACTCCAAGCCCATAGGCGCGCACACACACACACACATCAATTTGCCCCTTCAAGGGAGGATTGCAAGGTTGATGAGTGGAGAGGTAGTCTCCTTCATATAGGCAAGGGTTAAGGGTTTCAGAGGAGGTGCCAAGGTTGAGAGGGAGGAAGGAGGAGGAGGGAGGAAGAGGGAGGAGGGAGGAGGAGGAGGGAGGAGGAAGGAGCAGGAGGGGAGGAGTAGGGAGGAGGAGGGAGGAGGAAGGAGGAGGAGGAAAGAGGAGGAGGGGAGGAGTAGGGAGGAGTAGGGATCCTCTTTTGTAGGGGACTTTTGAGGATGGGTCCTCTTTTGTACGAGAATTCGGAGGATGGGTCCTCTTTTGTACGGGACTTCAAGGGTGGGTCCTCTTTTGTAGGACCTTTGTAGGAGACCTCTTGCCCTTTGTAGGAGACCTCAAAAAGTGTAGGCTTTAGTATTTCTCTCTCTAGATTGATATTACAAGTATGACCACATCTTTTCTAGAGAGGATTTTGGGTATCCTCATCCCACTAGATTCATCAAACCATATTTCAAGCTCAAGATATTACAAGCGGAGCTTTGCTGCTACTTCACACACAATGATTGTACTTGGTGCCATAGAGGTAACATCTATCAGCATGATTGAAAAGTAGAGGTGATTTAAAAGCAATAAGGTTAGGCAAAAGCTTTGTTTAAATAGAATTATGAACTTACTAAAATTAGATATGATTGAAAAGCAAAGATTAGGCAAAGTCTAAAATTTAAAAAAACTCAAAGACCTACCTCCCTGACATGCTCCTCTGTTTTGCACCTCTATTTCAAGCCTCTAGAAAAACTGTGAATCTCCTCTAGAAGAGCTTAGTGCCACTGCTTACTCAGGGAAGACTTAATCTCCTCATAAGAACTCAATGCCACTGCTCCAAACTATGCATGAAATGGAAACAGAGCTCGGAGAACTACTCAATCAAATGTAACGGAGAATTGATCGACGGATCATACTGTTGTTCCTTAGCTTCCAACTACTTGCAGTACATGCAAGCCAAGCTGACCTCCCACATAATGATTGTAAACTCTTTTTTCTACCCAAAGACCTTCGTCTTCTTCTCTATAAAGCAAAATCCACGTGCAGATATGTGCTCCTCATAAGTTTCTAGCTCCTTATGATCATGCAAGGCCAAGATTCCAGCCTAGGTAGACAAACTTTGGCTATTTTGACCATCTGGAAATCAATTTTCGGCTGCTCAAATTTGTGAAAAGCCAGTTGATATCACTCGTGGTGCATCTTGAAGTTGCTCACTGGTTGGAAGGTTGCTCGCTACATGCAAGATCACTCCTGGTGCTCTCACTCATTGGAATAGCTTGATCCTTTCCCCAATACCTCGAGGTAGGCCTTAAGCTCTCTCTTGTACACTCTTTCCCTCCCTCTCTCTCCATTGCCTTAATATCTCTCTTTCTCCTACTTTTCTTTCTCTCAAGATCTCTCTCTCTCAGTCCCTCATGCTCTCATTCACTCTTATGCTCTCTCTCTCTCTCTCTCTCTCTCTCTCTCTCTCTCTCTCATTTTCACTCTCATGCTCTCCTACGGTGCTTTCTCCCTCTCTCATGCTCGACTTCCTTTGCTCACTCGTGCTCCTGCTCCCACTCTATCTCTCTCTCTCTCTTCCTCTCCCTCTCTCCCTCTATGTAGAGCTCTCTTTTTGTCTTTCTATGCAAATAACTTTCTCTCTATACATCTCTCTCTGACTCTCTCTCTCTCTCTAAAAATAGTATATGCATTATGTTTCCAAATAAGTTTCACATTTGAATCCATCAAACAATTAGAGCAGCAAATGATGGAAATTTGGAAATTCAAATTTCAAGGTTTCATTTCAACTTTTAAGCTTATGCCAAGATTGGTTTTAAAATCGATCTTGGTGATGGATTGAAGATATAGTAATTTAATTCATCTAAGTCATTTTTAAAATTGTGCGTCAAACATATCTAATGTGACACCTGTGCAAAGTATCATCTCTACTAAATCTCTAATGTGAGACCTGTGAAAGGTATCAACCCCCCCGGATATCATTTGCATGCAAGAGAGAGTAATGTTAGGTAATGTTTTTTATCATTATAAATTCTTACTAAATTATTGAATAAAGACTAATGTTTTCTATAATTGTTTCTACAGCTTCATTGCATAAGAATCTCACAAAGGAGATGGCTATAGAGTTTGTTTCTGGCATGGACGTGATGTTATGGCTCAAAAGAGAAGTAGTTGCATTTGCTACAATCCCTGAGAATGATCCGAATTCACTTTGCCATTTTAGAAGACTTAGTGAAGATAAGTTGGTAGTTATTGTATCTAAGATTCTCAGTGCACATGTTGAGCTAAAGCATAAATGTGTAGATATGGAAGTACTCGGAGATGTTATTCCTTATGATACATGCAACAAATCTTTATCGCATGGGATAGAGATGATACTTATCCCCAACAGATGTTATCAGGAATACAAAGCACGTCTCTTTGGATTTCGAACTAGGTGATATTTTACAAATAAGGCATTAGGGGAATTTTGGACTCAAAAAGGGCCTCATAAGGAGTGGATTAGCAAAATGGCTTAAGAACTAATAAGGCCTACAAAGGGTCCCATCACCCCATATGGGGACAAAAAAGTACATCTCCCTAGGCCCTTGGTGGTCCCCAAAAGTGCACCTCCCTCTCCCAGTTGGAGGTCCCCCCCACTCTCAAAAAGTTAGCTCTCTTTACAACCTTTATGTGGTCCACATTCCCAAAAAGTATCTCGTAGGTACACCCTAGCCCAAAATTTTGAAATTTTTCAAAAGTACCCAAAATGGCCCAAAACTCTTTAAAACTTTCCCCCAAACCATGCCTATGCACCCAAATCTCTTTTCAACATTTGAATCATACTCCTTCTCACCGTAATCATTTTCCAAATTCCACATTCATACTCCTTCTATCGTAAGCACTTTGCAACACCCAAATCCAATTTCTTCTCATCATTTTGTCCCAAACTTGCTTCCATTGATATATCTTTCCATTGTCCCAAACTTGTTTCCATTGATTCTATTCTATTCTTTGAACTGATCCAAGGCCTTATTTCTAAATCCCTCTCATGGCTCCATTGGAAGATCACACCAACAAGCCATGGAAAAGCACCTTGCACATCAAAGTTGCACCAGAGTATGCCAAAACTCATCAATGTTATGGACACAAGGTTGTCAGCAAAGATACACTAGATCAATCACGACAACAAGGAACAAAGCATGTCGACTTATGGAGTATTGGTGGACTCTATTTAGTGGATCCTTTGACAGGTGCTCCACCTTTGTTTGAAAATGTGAAAATGTGACGAGTTTGATTCAATATGCCAGGCAATGGTCTTCAAGGCTTACTAGGATATTGTAAACACATCGGCCATTCCAATGCTAAAGCACGCTTTGTAAAGGTTCACTTGTTGAGAATGGAAGGAGAGACAAAGATACTTAGAGATTTCATGCATAGCCTCCAAGAACAACTAACCCAAGAACAAAAAAAACTTGATGACTCAGAAATTGCAAAAGAGAGGTCATAAGAGACAATCACAAGAATAATAGATGAGAAGAACAAAATCTTGAAAAAGGCTCCATGTATCCAACAAGAGCTTGCTACATTGACTAGGAGATTAGAAAGGATAAAAAGAACCCCTCTAGGTTACAAGCATAGAATCAAGCCCGTGCAACCAATGGAGAGCTTGGCATATGGTGGTGGAGCAAGGAAGTGCAGGCTGAAAGCTACAAGGTATGTATATTTGGACTATTTAGCATTACTTACAAATGAGTCATTTATTTTTCTAATGTTATCATGATTTTTGCAAAAAAAATTTGGAGGAGGTTATTAGAAGAAATTCCTCTGACAAACTTTGTGCCATAAAGAGTGTAGTTAAGAAGAAAGAATTCATTTCTTTTCTTAGGGACCCCTGTTAGTGTGCATTACACAAAATCATTAGTCGGCAAGGGTACTGAGTTGGCTCAAATTTTGGATGGAGCACAAAAATCATTAGTCGGCAAGGGTACTTAGCTATGTATAATGTCTTTGTAAATGCACTTTGAGGTCAAGGCATTAAGAATCCTCTATTGCCGAGACCAGTATACATTAGAAATGCAAGGAAAGAAACAAATTCTATAGTTTAAGATTTGTTGGTTGGATTTATACACATCTTAGAAAGCATAACGTTGGAAGGCACAAACAAGACAAATGTCCAACATAGCAAAAAGAAAGGAGGACCAACTACCAAAGGGGTAAAGCAAGGACCAAGAATCTTTGAGTACATAGAGCATAATAATGTGTTTTTTAATGTATGTAGGGTCCAAGCTGCAATGATGGAGTTTTACAACATGAAAGCATGGGGTAGGTTAAAATTATATTGTTTAGAGAGTTGCAATTTTTATTGAAATCTTTTCTAATCATGTAAATCTTTTAATCTTTTAGATTGTGAAAGAAAGTTAGCATTTGTCGAATTGGATGAGTGTGAGGTTGTAAAATGCCACAAGTTGGAGAGGGTTAGTATTACTTTGATTAATAAAGCCCTCGAACATGCCAAAGATAAGGAAATTAGGGAAGATTTTAGTGTGCAATCAGAAAATCACATTTGGTGGCTTGCTGCATTTGAATTTCCTAAAGAGACACACTCATTCTTGAAATGGGTACTTGATAGATCTCCAATTCCAAGTGTCATAGATGTGCAAACGAAAGGATAGTTGCTTCAAGTTAAAGGGTTAGGATCATTTAAAGTTGAATGGCACATGGCAGGAGATCTTAAGACATTGAAGTGTATGTTTGGAATGGAATTAGTGCAAATGCAACATATTTGTGTCTTTATTGTATGCACTCACACCAACCTCAAGGCAGTAACATAGGAATACATAGAGGGAAAGAGCAAATAAAAAGAGGAAAAGACTTTGGAAATGCTAAAGATGTAATGAATGACATCATAGATGATGATGCTAACAAATGGATGTATTGGAGCAATGGAGTAATGAGCTGCAATCAGGATGTTGCACCCAACAGAGATCAGAATGATAAAAATTGGGATCCAATTTTAAATATTCCATTACAAAGAGTGCATTTCTGTGTGTTACATGAACAGATGCGGCTCATTGATAATTTGGTTTACTTGCACATTGTATATGCATGGAACATGAAACCAAAGGAGAGACTGACATCATGTATAGTAAGGGTCAAAGCTTTACTCTCAAGCATGGGTCTACATGGGGGGAATGTAAAGCTAATCAAAGACACAATTATCAGAAAAATCAGGAAATCTTCCAAATAAAGTGTCCATGGGAGGCTCTAAGACACGAAGGTTTTTGTCCAATCATGGAAAACATCAATTAAATCTGCATTGGAATTATTGGAAAAAGTTATGTGATTGCACCACTAATTTGGAAGCTGATCCTCATGTCAGAACCTTGAGAATATGTCTTTGGAAAAAATTGGATAATCTACTGGTAAAGATCTTGAGGAAGCCTTCCATAGATAATGATGATGTGCAACTATATAAGGTCATCCTGAAAGAGTTCATTAAAGCCATGGTAGATGGATGGGGTGAATCACACATTACTCACCACATGGTGTGTTTGGTCTTTGCTTTTTTCAAAATTATAATTGTAATCAATTTATTCTTGTTTACCTCATGTGTTTTTTCTATGTATGCAGCACATTCTTTATGCTCATGGTCCATGGTTTCTTCATCAATATGGTTCTTTGAATGCTTGGAGTACCCGAAGGATGGAAAAGTCTCATTATAGAGCTCAAGGTGCTTATTTCAAGAGTATGCAACATGGGGGGGGATTTATGGAAGTAATGCTCTTCATGAAATGTTTGAGTGGTTCTATTGTGGTATAGTCGGGTCCTCCTATGCAAGGAATAAAGCTTTGTAAATGGAGTTAGCCCAAGCAGTTCGTCAAACTTAAACGAGTAAAAGAAGGCATTCATGGATATCTTTGCAAGCTTCCCAAAAGCATAGAAGTTGGATAGCAACCAGAAATCATGTTGGAAAGCATTGGATCGCTAAACCAAATGTACTTTGGTGTTAATTAAAATCGCACTTCAATATTTATTGTGGACATTTGATTAATTGGCTCTCTTTTTTTAAAAACAAGCATTAAATTTTGTACTTGTGGACCCAATAAGGGCGAGCAATGAGAAAAGGTTGGGGGAGCGACCTCACGGGAGTTCAAGGGGAATTTCAAAAACCCCTTAAATAAGGTTTTTTACCCCAAAACAAACACCCCTCCTCTTTATGTAATTTTTTTCTAAAGTTGAATGAAAACACTCAATTTTTTAATGAACTAAATAATTTTTTTGATAAATATCCCTTCTTTACAATGCACATGGTACACTAAAATTTTGTGAGGTTAAAACCTCGAGGTGACGATGACAAATGGGGGGGGGGGGAGGAGGGGTTGAGGGGGGGTAAAGGGGGTTTCAAGTGGAATCTTACAGTGTATTATTTACTTCCATATATGATGTATGTACATAATGTAATTGATTGTTGATGGGGCAAATAATCATGGTAGAATGTAATTAGTCATTAGTATGTAATTAGTCAATAATCATGGTAGAACACTAGTATGTGATGGGGGATGCATCCCCAAAAAAAACAAAAGCAAAAAAAAGCCTTCGAGGGGCCCTGGTGTGCACAAGCGCGAGTTTGGGCCAAACGAGCCCCCATCTAGCCCAAAGTCATGCCTACATGCATCAGGGCTCCTTGGGGGGAAAGATATGTAATTTTTTTTTTTAATGTATTTGTTTCTCCTGTGTGTGTGTGTGTGTGATGTGGGAAAGATATGCCCCAAAAAGAAAGAGATACCCAAAAAAAAACATAACAAAGCCCCCGAGAGGCCTTGGTGTGCACAAGCACAACTTTGGGCTAGATGAGGACCCCGTCTAGCCCAAAGTCACGCTTGCATGCACAAGGGCCTTTTGAGGGCTTTTCTATGTTTTTTTTTAAATGTATTTGTTTCTTGTGTGTGTGATGGGTGTGTGTGTCTATGTGATGGGGGAAAGATATGCCCAAAGGGAAAGACATACCTAAAAAAGAAACATAAAAAAGCCCTTGAGAGGCCCTAGTGCATGCAGGCATGACTTTGGGCCAGACGAGGTCCTTGTGTGGCCCAAAGTTGCACTTGCATGCACCAAGGCCTCTCGGGGGCTTTTTTATGTTTTTTTTTTTTTTGGATGCATCCCCAATCACACACACACATCACGATGCAATCTACTCAATTCAAGGTGCTGACCACACAATTCAAGGCTTCTCTTTAGTATTCTTTTATTTCACATTCCGTGTCTAGGATGGTTTGCAAAGTCCATCTCAATCATTAGTGCATAGTCATTGGTCAATCACATCCAAACCCACCATAGTGCCACCTCCCCACAATTGAGTGCCACCTCCACATGCAATTGTCAATTCATACCAAGCACATACATGCATGTTGCACATCAGCTCATCCCATGCCATATTTTTTATTAAGCTTTACTTGTAAAGCTTGATTAAAAGTTAAAATTTTTCTCATATGTCAATTAAGCATATCCATACATGAATTTGGGATTCAAACTCTCTTCAAACATATTAACAAGGAGACCTATGTCATGACCACCTTTCGATCAAAGAAGCAAAATTTTTGCCCAAATGAGTTTGCTTCTTCATGCTTGAAATGTGTCCCAATTTAAATACCCATATCTTGATCATTAGCATTCAAAGTTGGGACCCACTTTGAATCATGTTTTCATATGTCATGTTATTCACATCACTTTGATGCCATTACAACCATTGTAATTCATTGTTGCTCATAGCTATTAGAGCATTTGTTAACATATATGAGCATACCTTACCATTTTGTATCAAACTTCATTGCAATCATCACCAATGCCTTTAGAATATTAAGACACACTTCTAAAGTGATTTTGTCCATTCCTAGCATAATTTACAACATTTTACACCATAAGGGCCTACATCTTCAATTGTATGTAGCACCCCTTAGCCACAATTTCCATAAAAGTCAAAACCCAATCTCCTATGCTAGGATTGAGTCAGTCATATGCTTGTTCCCTATCCAAATTTGATAATACACAAACACCAACTAGGTATATGTGTGGATTATTGCCATCTCCATGTGGAACCATTGGCATTAGTGAGAGCTTGCCATCTCAATCATGGAGCATATATCCTCTTATTTTACATTAATCCTTCCAACTAACCATGCACATAACTAAATTAGCCACCATATTATTGTTCTATTTTCCTCCTAGGTTTGGGATGCAAAACATTCCTAGTCCCAAGATGAATCTAAATATGGAAGGGTTTGAAATTGTGCATCCAATTTGACCTTTTGTTGCTAACTTGATTAGAGTTCATTGGCAATCTTGATCTTGTCTATTCATACACCTAGTAACTTGAAGAATTCTTGAAACCTTTGATAAGGGAATGCACTTTTCTTCAAAATCAACCGTATATTTAAATTAAGAATACCCTAAAATCCAAGAAATGAAACTCAATTATAATGCAAAACACCACCCATCTAGAAAAAAGGAGAAATACATATTAAATTTTGATGTTTATACAATATTTCTTGTATATTGCATCCAATAGATGCACTTTTTACAAAATATTTGCTTGCCTAGCTTTAGCTACTATTGCTGCTCTCCTCTGAGTTGACAAAATAGTGGGTTCTCTGAAAGATTCTACAAGCTACCTGGCATCATAAACACCTACCAAAGCACCCATAGCAACAACCGCCATGATTCTTCCTGATGGTTTCTCTCCAAAAGTAGATAGTGCCAAGTCCCACCTCACCAAAATACACTTGCGCACAGAAGGGGGTAAAGGCACAAGGGAGACTAGCTTTGAAAGTGCCCTGCACTTTATCATCTCCTCCTTCCCATAAGGGAAGAACAAAGTATAGAAGCACACTAGGCTATGGCACTCGAACATTCCCATGTAATGTCCTAGTGTTGAATCCACACCGATGCTATCACCTCAACCCCCTTTATGTGTCACAAACTGATCAACTTCGATGGCATCCTGAAAATTGAGATAACATCAATAATCTTCTCAATCCCAAACTAAGAACATAAATTCATTCATATTGACAAAATATCATGAACTTACAATGTGGGTAACATCTTGTTCGTCCATTCCCAACCGAGTTATATTGATGAAGCTTTTGCTCTCATCAATTGCTTGAGGTGGTGCCGATGATGAGGACTCTATAGTATTCTCAAGTCTCTGGCGTTTTTGTGCCCTCTCTGCCTCCAATCTTTCTTGGACCTCATGGAACTCCGTCTCTATAACTGCTGCATTAGTAGAGTCATGCATTTCCTTACATGAAATACCAAATGGAGATCATTCTTATACTTTAGGACAAATGGGAGTATGTCGATGGGTCTACACCTAGATCATTGGACAATCCAGCCACCAGTAGCTCTACTCCATCTATTGTCACAGCACCAGCCATAGGATCTATAGCTACACAAACAATTTTCACACCAATAGCAGATCCTACCTCCTCAGCAGCATTAAAATCAGCAAAGAGGAAATCATTCCAGCCAAGGAAGATTTCAAGGATGAGGGAATGCATCCACCAATGTGTCAAACATCCAGTGCAACTACTATCATAAGTTTGGACACTATGAAAGAGATTGACACAAGAAGCAGTACGACCAAGGCGGTCAATCTAGTAGTAATCGAGGGAATTTTCGAGGCAGAGGAAATCATCGTGGTGGACATTCTAGTCACAGTCATTTTGCAAATGAACATGGGAATATGTTTCTTGCAAGCGAGGAAATGCATAAGACTGATACAGTGTACCTAGACACTGATTTCAATCCCAAAGAGGATTACAACTATCAAGTCGACCAAGTAGAATAGGATCCTTGGTATATCGACAGCAATACATCATCTCACATGACAAATCATCAGGAATGGTTTACAAAAATGAAGCCATTAGAAGGACAGAAGAATGTCATCTACACAGCAGACAATACACCAAATCCAGTTCAAGGGGTAGGTCTTATCCCTATGAACAATTTTATGGTATGAAAGGATTGGTGAAAGATGTGCTCTATGTTCCAAAGCTCAATAAGAACCTCTTGTCAGTAGGTCAAATGACGAAACACAACTACAGAGTCATCTTCAACGGTGAGGAATGCACTATCAGAGACAAATCCAAAAGATGTCAGCTAGTAGTAAAAGGTGTCAAGGAAGGATGCTAATACAGAATGCTAGCTATAGTACCAGATAAGCATGCCATGTTAGCTCAACCACAACAGATGCCACTATCTACAAAATGGCACAAGATATATGGTCATGTCAACTTCAAGTACTTGTTAGATCTCAGGAATTATAATATGGCAATTGGGATTCGTGATTTGATACAAAGAGATGTATGGGGTTATGCCCAGACCTATAGCATCAATGGTTCACTTTACTACTTGACTTTCATCAATGACTACATCAGATATTGTTGGGTCTACTTTTTGAAAGAGAAATTTGAAGTGTTTTCCAGATTTCAAGAATTCAAAGCCATGGTAGGAAACCAGACAAGCAAAAACATCAAGGTCATGAGATCAGATAAAGGAGGTGAATGCATGTCTTTAGCGTTCATGAACTTTTGGAGAAATCACGGCATATGAAGACAATTCACATGTGCAAATACTCAGCAAAATGCAAGAGCAGAAAGGAAGAATGGGACTTTAGCAGACAATGCTAGAGCAATGCTTAGTGAAAAACATCTTCCGAATTAGTGTTGGGCAGAAGCAATAGCTATAGCAAACTACTTGCTTAATCGGCTTCCTACCGAACCGATACAAGGTATGACTACTTATGAAGCATTCACTGGACACAAGCCACACATTGGGCATCTCCGCATATTTGGTTGCATAGCATATGCCCACATACATGATGATCATTGTAGGAAATTGGATGCGAAGTCACGCAAATGCATCATGGTTGGCTACAGTGAAGAAAGCAAAGCATACAAATTGTATGATCCCATCAACCGCAAAGTCATTATCTCGAGAGATGTAATCTTTGATGAGGAATCAAAATGGAAAACGTCACCTACACAAGGGATAGAAGCATTGACTACACAGTCATCTACAGAATAGGTGATGAAGAAGAGCAAGAATTGCTAGCAACACCCCAAGCAAAGCCACAGTAGCTCAGCCGGTCTACAAGGGAAAGCAAACCTCTAGCCAGATTGACATATGCTCAGAAAGGCAAAGCAATTCAGGTGGAAAACACCAATTATGCTCAAATGACTACCATCATGGCTACCGAAGAGCTAGTGTAATTCGAAGATGCAATAGACAAGCCAGAATTACAAACTGCTATGAATGAAGAAATGGATGCTTTGTATAAGAATAATACTTGGGAATTATGTGACCTTCCACCAGGAAAGAAGGCCATAGCAAACAAATGGGTATACAAAGTGAAGTACAATTCAGATGGTAGTATTCAAGATACAAAGCTAGACTAGTTGCAAAAGCATTTGCACAGCAATATGGTCAGGATTATGATGAGACTTATGCTCCAGTAGCAAAGATGGATTCCATACGGTTCTTGATATCACTACCGACACTCAGCAAATGGAAAGTGTATCAGCTCAATGTCAAGAATGCATTTCTCAATGGTTATCTAGACGAGGAAGTCTACATGCAACAACCAGTAGGTTATGTTGAACCAAGAAAGGAGAATAAGGTTTGCCATCTCAAGAAAAGTCTCTATGGCTTAAAGCAAGCACCCAGAAGTTGGTACAGCAGAATTGATAAGTATTTTGCTGATCTCAGATACACGAAGTCCAATGCAGATCATAGTCTCTACTACAAAGTTCAAGGGGAAGACATTACTATTGCACTTTTGTAGGTGGATGATCTGATTCTGACCAGAAGCAAGGATAGCTTCATCAGAAAATTAAAATAAGACTTATTTGCAGAGTTTGACATGAAAGATCTTGGACATATGCACTATTGTCTCGGAATTGAGTTCTGGAGAGATTCAGATAGCACATTCATGAGTCAACTCAAGTATGTTGATAGTCTCCTGAAGAAGTTTCATATGGCAGATTGCAAGATTGCAGCCACTTCCATGGAACAGAGTTTGAAACTTACTAAAGATTCAAAAAAGCCTACAGTCAATGACAGATACTATAGGTAGCTCATCAGATCTCTTATATATCTGACTATCACTCAGCCAGATATTTGTTATGCAGTAAGCTCACTAGCATAGTTTATGGCAAATCCAAAACATTCTCACTGAAATGCAACCAAAAGAGTTTTGAGATACATCAGCAGAGATACAAGACAGTTTAGGATAGAATACAGAGGAAGTCATCCACGGTTGCATGGATACTATGATAATGACTATGCTGGAGATCATGAGACTAAGAGATCGACACAAGAATATGCATTTTTCCTTGGTCAAGGTGCTATATCATGGTTGTCAAACAAACAGCCAATTGTTTCTTTGTCTTTGATTGAAGCAAAATATAGAGCACTCACTATAGGTGCATGTGAGACTATATGGCTCAGAAGACTAAAACAGATTACTTTGATGAGTAAAAGCCAACAACAATATACTATGATAATCAATCGGCTCAAGCATTGGCCAAGAATCCAATATATCACTCCAAGACAAAGCACATTGATGTCAGAGAGCACTTCATCAAAGAAAGAGTGTTACTTGGTGACATCACACTGTAGCATTGTGATAGCAAAGAGAATGTTGCAGACATCTTTACCAAACCACTTGGTAAGGAGCTATTCGAGACACACCAACTAGCTCTTGGTTTGACGCAGAGAAAGGACATTTCCATTAAAGGGGTGTCATGGAATGTAATGCTCAGTCCTTCTTCGATTCCCCAGAATCATCATCTTGAGGAAGGCCTACTTCATGATGTTGAGGGAAGGTGTTGAGAGTTCACGCTTAACATCATGTGATCACGTGTGCATAGCACCATCATGTGATCATATGTGCATAGCACTAACCTTATAGAGTGCTATAAAGGAAAGGGTTAGATCCCCTAACCCTAACCCTAAATGGGTTTGTATAGATTCTATTTTTTCAACTAAATCTAGTGTACAGTTAGTCATTTGTGGTGTGCTCTCTAGTTGTGCCCTCTCTCCTTATCTCCACTCTTCTTCTCTCCCCTCTTCATATTTGTCATCCAACCCCTCTTCTGGGTAACCTAAGTTACTACTACTTTCCCAAGTGGAGAGTGCCCCCAGTACTTCATCTTCTCTCAAATTTTTAATGTATTGAATGTTAATCAAAAATAAATATTATTTGTTTTCAATCAAAATATAAGGAAGGGTTTGCATCAAAACCTCATCTGTCATACCTTCTTCCTCCTCTTTTTGCTCTCCTTCCTCCTGTTCCTCTTTTGGCTATCCTCTGGAGGATGATATCTCACCTACTTCGGGAACCACAACCAACTTTTCCGTCTGCTCTATTTTTTTTGTGTGCTTTCCCTTGTCCAAAGTTACACTAGACCAATCTAGAGCAACGGCGACTTCTGCAACCATATCAGGATTCTCTTCAACGTCCACATCTTGCCCTACTGCTAGAAAAAGAGGTGGCTCTACATTGATGAATGGAGGTGCATCTGTGTCCTCCATTTCCAAAAGAATTACACAATAGGCTATTTACAGGGATACAAAATGAGTTGCTATAGGACTCGCTTGTAGATCCAACTCTTCATCCTTGGAAATCCTTCTAAAACTTTTTGGACTAAGGGATTTGCAAATTCTTTGCAACCTAAACTTGAAAGCGCTATCAGCCCAGTGACAGTCAATGAGGAGATTCAGATTTATGTCTAGCCAGATCAGGTAAGGCTTGATTTTCTCTCTCACGTAATCTACCACATCTCTAAAGAAATCTAGATGCTTGTGGACTATGCCGATGACATCTATCTGATGATCAAAAATGTCATACAACTCTGCCTCTCTACTTGAATGATGAGTAGAAGCAACGAAGTCATGGTATGCCTCATGGGGTGTGACCATTGGAGGTTTGTGGAAGATGGCAAGAGCAAGCTGTCTAGGAGGTGAGGACAATAAAGGCTATGTCATACCTAATGGCCCTTTATATAGTTGAGTTCAAACTCTTTAAATACCTTAAAGGCCCGATTATAATTTTGGTAATAAAATATTGGACAATGTAATATATTGGCCAAAATAAATTGCCATCATATTCCACTCCCGTCGCCTCCTCTTGCCACCCAAAATAATTGATTTTTTTTTTGAAATTTAGGGGGCCCTATGTTAGTACAAATAAATTTCACTTAACAAAAACTATTACATTTAGTCAAAAACTATTACAACACAGTTTCAAAACTTTTACATTTATTCAAGTGCTATTACAACACACTTCAAAAACTATATCATATTTTTAAAACTATTAGAACACACATCAAAAACTAGTAATTTTGTTAAGTATACTCATTGCCAGTACAAATGACATCACACTTCAAAAACTATTACATTTATTCAATACTAGTATGAATGGACAAGTTACAAGGAGGCTTCCATTTCTCAAGCATTGATGTTCCTTCGAGTTGCCTTCTCACTATGTTCCCATTTAGTGTAAAGAGAAAATCACTATCATCAAAGGTGACAGCGATGTATTCTCAAACGTGCTTCAAGCTCCAACTATTTGTGACCTCAAGATATTGGATATCCCCATTGGGCATATGTATCTCTACCTCTATGGTGTCCACTACATCCAATCCATAGGTATCCATGTGCCATGATTATTTTTCCAACGTCTCTAAGCATATCTCATGTAGCAAATACTCTACACTACTTGATATCTTATTACTATACTTTAGTAAGTATACATCGAAAATGGTCTCCCTTCTGTAAACCCTCCCTAACATCCCACATTGGATATAGAAGATTATCAAGAAATTCATTTTCTAGGCCTTTGCATACCCACATGGTCTTTGTCTTGTGAATGAAGACTGATTTGAAAAAATAAATAAATGTAATGGAGGGCATGAACCAACTAACACCCATAGATTTTGAACCGAAAGTAAATCTCATCGATGATTGAATATCTTATCTCATCTTCATTCTAGATGCATCTAAAGAGAATGGATCAGGAAGACACCATTCGACTATCAAAGTTAGGGAGAGGAATAGGACATAGGCTTCCATATGCACCTTCTCTTCGAGGAACTTGGTAACATGAATTATAGAAAAAAATACTAGACTTTGTCAAGGAAGTAGCACTCCATCCTGAGAACATTAATTCCCCAATATTTGAATGAAAAGCTTGAAATATTCCCGTGAGACTATCCAAAGGCTGGGTTTCAACTTTGGTAGAGGGAAAGATATCTACATAGAAAGCAAAGAAAGATGTTAGTGGGCCAATCAATCAATCTTTCTCACTCTCTACCTATCTCTCTCTCTCTCTCTCACACACACACACACACACAAATCTCTCCCCTCTACTATCTCCCTTTGACACCCCTCAACCCCCCCATCTCTCTCTCTCTCCCTCCCCCGCTCCCCTCTACTATCTCCACAAGACACCCTCTCTCAAAACGCATGCTCACATACAATCATTAGAATACACAATTGAACTGAAAATGAAAAAAAATTAATGTAAAAGAGAGATACAATTTGAAGGAAAGCAAGTTTGACTAGCAGGATCCAAGTTCATGTCTCAAGCCATGTAAACATGCTAAACCTTCACCATTAGTCCTTTTTTTGTATTACAAATCCCAACAATACGACCCTTCCAATGCTTCTCTTTCTTTGCTCTATTCTTTCTAGAAACCTTGAATGGACCTATTGCAGATGGTTGCATTGTGACCCAGGACATTAACCTAAACTCTTGAGGGATCCAAATATCATTGTTGTCCTTCAAAATGCGACCCACACAAGATTGAATTAATAGCTTTGGCCTAGGGGAAGGGGAGTGCTTCACCATTGTATAAAGAATGGGAGCAAGCAAAGATAAAGAGGTTGGGAGGAGGAAGAGGTTGAGAGGAGGAGGCTGAGAGAAGGTTGAAAGGAGGAAGAGGTTGGGAGGAGACTGAGAGGAGGTTGAGAGGAGGAAGAGGTTGGGAGGGGGCTGAGAGGAGGTAGAGAGGAGGAAGAGGCTCAGAGAAAGGTGGGGAGCCAATGAGGATAGTTTGGGGAGACTCCTAGGAGGAGTTTGGGGTGCTAGGGACACTTTTGGAAACTTTTGATTTTTTGGAGGGAAAAAAAAGTCGTGGATTTGGGGGCCTACCAAGAGAGCCTAGGAGGGTATGGGGACCATCCAAAAGTGAAGGGGGGGAGTAAATGCCTCAAGAGGTGGTGGGGGCAAGAGAGAGGCAAGTGGGAGCTTAGTGGGGACCAAGGAGGACTCTCCACCAATGAGAGGCCAATATGGAATCCTCCATTCTTTTAATGCCCAAGCCTTCCCATTAGCTGGTTTACTGATCACAAATCTTAAGGGACTAATCCAAGAGGCCCTTTTTGAGTCCAAAATTCCCCTAATGGTCATTTACAAATAAGAACGTAGCAGAAGGTCAAGTATTGTGATTTGAACATGTGGAGCAATGGTCATTTGCACAAATGAGGATTGTAAAGGTCAATGATGATGGCATAAATGATAACATAGCCCCCCTGGATGGTCCCTACTAGGAGGAAGGCAAGGTTATGAGATGGAGCATGCAATTTTTTAGGCTTGGAATACGACATGTGGTTTTCAATGATCAAGATAAGGTATACTACAATCTTGCATAACATAAAAAAAGATCCCACCTAGAAATCTGTCTCCCTGTAGACATGGATGTTTTGAATATTGAATCTTCTATATTCAACCATAGGAGTGATATCTTATCAGTAGTGGATCAATTTGACATTGTTCATGGGAAGTAAAAGAATTCAGAATTGATGTCTTATCTAGAGTGGATGAATTCATGCTCATTGAGAAAGGCAAAGACTTCCTTAGTGATGTCTTATCAGGCATATATGAGTTCATGATTAAACAAAAATTGTGAAGAGCCAAAAATCATGCAACATATGGACTCAATGAGTGACATTCTCTCGGGGGTAGAGGAGTTTCAAGGATCTCAATACTATCATAGCACATTTGATGCAAATGGACCTATGATTGTATCCAACAATGCAAGGTGTGGGCTTGTAAAAACCATAAAATCCATATCAATGAGTGATGCTCTCTCCAGAGTAGAGGAGTTTCAATGTTCTCAATACTCTAAGAGTGCAGTCAATGCAAATGGTCCCACGACTGTATTAAAAGAAAAGATCAATGTAAATGGTCCCACAACTATATTAAAAGCAAAGATGAAATGATTATTTGGTATTTGACTTTGATGATTATGATATGATTAAGGATGCAACATTCCGTGGATTCAAGGTGACAAACGATTGTGAGTAGGAAAAGAGCACAAACATGATCAATGATGTACATGAGGACCGAAACCTTACATACACATGCAATAAGAGAAAGCAAATCTAAGCAAATGCACAAAAGCAACAAAAGAGAGTAAGAATGATGAATGAAGAGATTATGAATGCGTTGGGGCACAAGTGTTGTAAATGAAGATGTATGTGCTTCATTGACTTACCTAACATTTAGGCATGTAGGAAAAATGTGTGGCAAAGGAGAGGAAGCAAAAGAAATGAACGTCTTCTCACACGATTCTCTTAATTTCATCAAAATCGCAAAAAAGGGCCTAATTCAGGACATAAGGTTTATCCTCTCATAAATGGGAAGAGGATTTGTAATAATGCATATTGCATTATTACTCGCTTATCGCATGGCACATATTGGAATTTAGTTTGTAAGGCCAAGGAAGGAGTGAACTTTGACATTCATGGTAACACTAGAAGGTTCAAGAGAAGAACCCCAACTCTAATAGCAATATCAATTTTGAAAGACTTCTTAGAAGAGAATGCTTCACCTCAACCCCACATCTCTATAAAACTTCTTAACGGTGAAGAGCTGATTGAAAAGCATCTTTCAATGGGATTGACGAGAAAAGTAGTGTTTGAGACTATTGCAAAAGGACTAAGGCAAAGAGGACTCAATCGGTTTTCCTTTGAGACTTTGTATATTCTTTGGCAGAAGAATTTTCGACATCTCAAAATTCTAAAGAGGCAAAAAATGTCTAAGTGCAATGATTGTAATGATTTAAAGCGAGCATTGAGAGCGCAGCTGGGCTAGAGCAAAAATAATTTTACAAAAGAAAGCATAGGTTTTGTCACAGACTTATTCGACATGCGAGACATAAATATGGGTTTGGGAAGAGCAAGATGTTTCGCATCCAGATAAGTATATGTGTCTTATTGTGGATGGTATGGATCAAAATACAACATTGCCTCAAATTTTATCCACTCCACCTAAACTACAAGGAAAGCACTTTTTAAAGACCCATTTATGTGGAGTGTTAGTGCATGGATTTAGGTTTTTTATAGACATAGGTATTGATTCCTTGCATCCGCATGATAGCAATCAAGTGATAACATCCATTATGAAGGCAATTCATACTGTACATGCAACAAAAGGTCACTGCCACCAATTCTGAGAATACAAGCATATAATGATGGCGAGAGAATAAGAATGTCTTCATGTTATCCTTTTTCTCAATGCTAGTAGCTCATCGAATCTTTTAATGAGATCAAAGTTGGATTTTTGTATGTTGGACATACACACAAGGATATCGATCAAGTCTTTAGCACAATGTCAAAAGAGCTAAAGTGCAAGGATGTGGAGACAATGGATGACCTTGTAAGGAGATGTGGCCGGCAAATTGGTGGCCGTAAGAAAATTACAGTATGCTCCAATCTCGAGAGAATGTACGATTGGAGGACCTTTATTTGACTTTTCCTTCAAAAGGAAAGGAGAGAAGAGAGAGTTCAAGCAAGAAATAGGCATAGAACTCGATTGTTTTGTTGCAGTTTGGCCATTGGATGATGAAAATGAGAAAGTGAAGTTTTGGGTTGCCAAATTAGGGATGAGCATGGGAGAGCTTCCACATTTGTAGTGCTATGGTATGAGCCAAGGGGTAGAAAGGGGAATATGGATAACAACACACTATATGCTAATTGTATAAAGAAAGAATGGGTCTCAAACCATGAATAGGTTTTACAGTATCCCACAGAAACAATCATAGTTTCTTGGAAATCAAAGAGAAAGAAAACAAAGAAACACATGAAGCAGAACTTGGTAGAAGAAAAAAATAGAATACCAAAAGTAAGTATTTGCATATACAAGAGTTTTTAAAGATGCTCACCAAGGAGGAAGTTGGAGACAACGACAATGAAGAATTACCATCATAATAGCTTTGTATTTTATTCTATTGCATGGTAATATGATGAAACAAGCAAGTGGTTAAAGGGCAAGGTAAGCAACAAGCAAAGCTAACCCATGATTTCATGCGGTCCTCTAACATAATTCAAGCAACAATAAAGACACAGGGCAGTGCTGGTCAAATTAGAGTTAATGAATATAGCACTTTTTAGGCAAATGTTGGGATTGTCCATCTGTAATTCAATCATTGTAAAGGTGGAATTCAACCATTGTAAAGGTAGTGTACCCATCATCTCGAGCATTATACCGAAAAACTTCATTGGTTTGCAGTCCATGGATAGTTGTAATTGTTGCCTCAAATGTCAGGCTCCTTTGTACGTAGAGTCATCCAGCATAATATTTCTTGTAAATATGAGATACATTCAATGTAAATGATAAGAATAGCTCTTGCTATTCTTTGGAATATTGCAGAGTCCCTTATGTGGTTTTTTTTTTCTCAAAATGTTTAATATTGTCAAAATTTATGTTACTAGTATTTTTTAAAATTATTAACAAGTTTAAACAAATTAATCTTTCTAGGATTTTTGAAATATAAAAAAAAGTACCAATAATGTTTCCTAGTTTTTGTAAATTTATTGGTACAAAATGACAGTGTGAGTAAATAAACTTTTTTTATTGAAATGATAGTGCCAGGAAGTAAACTTCTGATTTGGAAAGGATATTTTCAGAGAGTAAACTTCTAATTTGGGAAGAAAAGTTTCAAAAGTAAACTTTTATTTGGGAAGGAAATTCTTAAAAGTAAAATTATTATTTGGGAAGGATTTTTGTGCTCCATCCAAAATTTGGAAAAAAGTCCAAAATTAATGAAAGTAGTGTTTATAATCAATTATACATCTCGATATATAAAGGAGAAGTTTATAGACGCTAGTGATGACATGGCTAGAGGATGGAGGTTTGGGGAGAGATTGGAGGTTCGGTGGAGGTCTGGAGAGAGGAAACAGAGAGATTGGGAGTTTGGTGAAGGTTTGGAGAGAAAGAGAGATGTGGTGAGCATTTAATGCCCATACGAAGCACAGGTACATCACTAGTGCGAGTAAACTAGGCTGCCTAAGGGTAAAGGTAAAATAAAGGACAAAATATACAATAAGTTCATTTCGGTAGTTTGCTCGTTTTCTATTTTTGGGCACATGTTAAGATGGGAGTCGTTAAGGAGATGTTGAATTTATGACCAATATGAAGAAATCACTTGGATAATGAGCTAGATATAACTAGCAATCACGATCTATCGTCATCAACAAAAGAGTTGTGGTGATTTTACCAGTGTTTGACTACAATTATGACTATCGATATTCAGGTAATTTGCCAATATCTTATCCATTTGCAAGACTTATTCTCAGCGTTTACATTCTCGGCACCTAGGGAAGGGCCCATTCCCTCGGATTATAATTCTTTGGGGAAGGAAGCACGCCCCCTCCCAACTCACACTATGTGTGGTTATAATGATTATATATTATCATATAAATATTTTCAATTGCTCGTTCATTTAAAATTACTTGTTTTCAATCTAAAATCTTCTCTCTTTCATGCATGTCTTGATGCGATGGAGCAAGGGAAGCCTAGCTGGATGCCAGATCGAAGGATAACGACACCTTTATTCATATGATTATAGTGCATGTGACAATATTGTATAGATTGCAACAAGGATTAGTTGTTGTTATGAGCTCTTGTAAGCATCGTCTTATTCATGTATATGTTGGGCTTCAACTACCAAAATGTAGAGATCGCAAAATCAATAATCAATCAACACCCCTGACATTTGAAGGGAGGACTAGGTCCACATCGGAAGGTTGCTTGAGAGGTAAGACTTTCTTCCAGTCCATGTGCATTGATTAAGAAACTTGTCGCGAGTTTCCTTCTTGGTTGAGCTTTGCATGTTGATCATCATGGTCACTCCTCCCTCTTCTCGCTAGTGCATTGTCTTTGTCCCCCCCCCCCTCGCTTCGCTCCTCAGTAGACCCCCCCCTCTATCAGTATCTTCTCTCGCCATCTCTCTCTCTCTCTCTCTCTCTCTCTCTCTCCCCCCTTTAGCGTTGCTACTTTCTTGCTTCGCTTCTCTCTGCGAACCATCGTCCCCAACCCGCTCTTGCGTTGTGATGCTCGCCTTTCTCATTGTCCCTGCCTAATTGACTTGTGCAGTGCTTGTTCCCACTCTCTCCACGCTCCCGCCACACACCAGCACACACTCAAACAAATCCAAGTACTAGCTAGATTAGCTCTTGGTGATTCATGATGATCGAAGGGACGGAGAGCGCAAAATCTCCATAAGAGACAAAGGCATGTGAGTTATCCAAGCATACTTGCGAAATCATACACAAATACAGATCCTCATGCTAGACAAAAAATTGTAGAGCATTGTACCTGCCACAAGGTTATCAAATATTTGGGTGTGTGGATGTGCCTATGTGAGCGTGTAAAACATATGATGTAATATATATATATATATATATATACACACACACACACACACACACACACACACACACACATGTATATATATACATGTATACATATATATACATGACATATATATACATGTATACATATATATACATATACATGTATACATACATATATATACATATACATGTATATATATGTATACATGTATATATATGTATACATGTATATATATGTATATATGTATATATATATATATACACACTACCCAAAACCATAAGAATTGGCTCTTTTCAACTTAGCTCTCAAAAAAAGAAAATGCTCTAATGTTTCTTGTGCTTTTCAAGAGCTCTACTTTGGATTTCGTCTAATAATAGTTCTCTTTTTGTGCTATACAATATTGTCACATGGACTATAACCATATGAATAAAGGTGTCGTTGCACTTTGATCTTGCATCTAGCTTGGGTTTCCCTGCTGCCTCGCATTGAGAACATGCATCAAAGAGAGGAATGTTGTAAGAAGTCAGATTGAAAACAAATAATTTTAAATGGACGAGCGATTGAAAATATTTATACGATTATATATTAATATATAATTAGTATAACCACACATAGTGTGGGTGAGGAGGCAGCGTGCTTCCTTTGTCAAAGAGTTGCAATCCGAGGGAACGGTTCCTTCCCTGGGTGTCGAGAATATAAACGCCGAGAATATGAACGCTAATAATAAGTCTCATGAATGGATAAGATATTAGTATATTATGTGGATGTTAGTAGTCATAATCGTAGTCGATCACCTATAAAATCGCTACGGCCAAGTGGAATTCAAATTCTCATTGTCTTTTGGTCATTTTTTCAAGTCGCTCAACAGACTGTGGACATACTGCAACGAGTATCAGTTATTATGAGCTCTTGTAAGCACTACCTTATTCATGTGTTTGTTGGGCTTTAGCTTCCAAAATATGGACATCACGAAATCAATAATAAATCACCACCCCTGACATTTGCAAGGAGGATCGGGTCGTACTGGACCCTGTAGATAATCAAATTAAAAAATGAGAGGGGGGGTGTCGAATGAGTAAAAATGTGGATATGAGACGTGACACTTTTTTCCTTTAAAATTTTAAGAAAATGCTAGGATTTAATTTAATTTCAACTTAGTAGTTATGTGCTTGATAATGCGTCTCATGTCCATATTAAAATTTTGGAAAAATACTAGGATTCAGGTTCAATTTTAAGCTAATAGTTATGTGCTGCACGACAGAAAGGCTGCTTGCTGCAAATCTAGTTGAATTGTTGAGTAAATTGAGCATAGAGCCAAAGACACAAAGTATCTCAGGCCTATGGTGGAGGGAGTCTTAAAACTTGAAATTAAGCAACTTTAAGATCCCACCTTGAGACCAATGTAGGGGGTGAAGGTGTTTACACATTATGGGCACCCAAGCGCACCTAAGCTTCATTGAATGCATCTCCACCGTGGGTGAGCAATGGACAGGCAATCTTTTTTTTTTTTTTTGAACACATGCACACCACACACACCTGTGTTTATATTGAGGGATGCCCCGTCCTGAACTGGTGGGTAATGGGTCAACAATTGTGGGCACAATTGTGGTACTCTCACACACCACACACTTGCACCCAACCACAATCTAGGACTCCATGCGCCAACCACCAAGATGACCTCAGCCCAGGCCAATGGAGGCATGGGCAGGCAATCTTGCCCGTCCATGAAGCTTGGGGCCAAGTGTGAGTAGATGCGTGATTTATTCTGTGCAAACAAACACGTGACTGACGTGGGTGGCAAAGAAGGCAAACACGGTACAAACCCTATCCCTTGCAGTGCTGTTCTTGACCCGCGCAGTTCCACTCCAGATTGATGATGATGCAAATGCTTGTCCGCACTAGACTTTCGTCCTTGTCCCGTGGATCGCGTCGACCAAATGCTTTTCAATTGCCCTGCAGGCCTCACTGCTCGAACTTGTTTGTCCTAACAAAACGGGCTCGTGCTTTGTGTAGCTGAGGCTTGCTCTAGTCTTACTTTCTTTTCAGCTGGTTTCACTTTCGGTAGTTTACTTTCTATCACTATGGGTTTGGTAGATTAACAGTGTAGTCAAACGATTGGCAATCATATTAGTGTAAAATGGGAAACAGTTTGCGCGACTTCTCATACGCATATGGAACTGTCAGTGTTAAACTGTTTAGCTCCAGCTATTTCGGCACAACCATGAAAATGACTCAACGCTAGATTAGTTTAGCAGTTGTGTAACTTCGTAAGTCGATTGCTTGCTGAAACTTGAGTGACGATGATATTTATTTATGAAGCGCCCATCAAATAAAAAAAGCAGATCATGATAAGTATATTGAGAGTTGGAGTGGGTAGAGTATTTCTTCCTTGAAAGCCTACAAGTGATTTAAGAAAGAGAGCCTCAAGACGTAGTGTATGACAAGACACGAATCACGAGCAGACGTGCTCATTATATGTTTCCTGGAAATGAGAGGTTTTTGGAAAGTGATGGGTTTTAAAGAATACCTATGGGTTTCAAAGGTTATAGGGTGTTCAACAATCTGCACCCCTAAACTTTTGAAAACTATGACATCGTGTATGACAATACACAAATAATGAACTCATGTTTGCTGGAAATGGAGTGTTGAGAGGTTTTTGGAAAGTGATGGGGTTTTAAGGAATACCTATGGGTTTCAAAGGTTATAGGGTGCATCAGTGATCCCCTTTCCCCAACATCAAATGTTTCAAGCATTTCAATGGAATATTTCAGTCACTAAATGAAACCCTTGAAATACAGTTATGAGATATTAGGAAAGCTGAATGGATGCAAAGTTGCTGACCATTTGTGTCTTTCCTTTGAAGTGCTAGTTGTTTTTTTCTGTGTCTTTCCTTCATCATAAGAGAGAAATGAGTATGTAACCACAAAAGGTCTGCATATCTTATCTGTGTTGTCAGTAGCATATAGGCTATTCCAAACCTGTGAAGTGATTGGTTTAAAGCTACGTGAGTGATTCTCTGGAGGAAATGTTCCAAATTTTTGTTGCTCATAGGAGTTCATGTATTCGTGGTATTCTGTTTTGAAGCACAAGAGGAAGTCACATCTTTTGGGTAATGTTTAAGAGTTATATATATATTTTGTGTATGTGTGTGTCCAATCACAACGAGTCAGCCTGCTTACGTTATTGCCTCACATATACTTTGTTAAGTTCAAGAATCAGGTGGGCATATTATATGTACGGTTAATCAAGCCTTTTTTGGGATCAAAATTTTTAAATCAACACTTTCTTTCTCTTCATCTTCAATGAAATATAGTCAATTGTTAAGTGATATCGATAATTATATAGCTGAAAACATTTTAAGACTAGGTTGCTTGCTTTGTAAAATTTTCTTTTATTGGTTGGATGATTGTAGGAATCAATGGACATTTCGCCCCATAAAGAGTACTGTACTAGGAAGCAAGGTAAATACTTTGAAGTTGCAATTTTCTTTTGTTTGCAATTTTGTTCAATTGTGCACGAATGCATCCATGCTAGATGTATTTTTGTACCTGTGTATGCACCTGTACATGCCTCATATTTACATAGATAAGCACGAATGCATAGATCTTGATGTATATGTTCATCCAACCTTTATTACATACAACCGATATAAAAGTATGAATCCTGTGAACACTAGTTTGAGTTTTTTGAAGAGATTTTGGACTACCTTTTGATTAGCCTTCTCCTTTTGTGCTAGCCTTCATCATGGCTGAGTCTGCCCTTCACCTCCGGAGTGCCGACAGAAACTCAGTACGAAGACTTTGTATAAATGGATGCTCAAGTATGTGTGGGTGTGTGGATTTGTATGTGTGAGAGCATATTTTTATACTATGGTCTACACCCACTGTTGGGCACTGATGACGTCAGTGGGGATGTCATAGTAGCTAGTCCCTGCTATGCATGATGGAGTTTATGGTTTTCAACCTTGTGACTCTCATGAGATTGAAACTGCACTATGTTGTGTTTTTAGAGGATGAGTTTGGGAATGTCCCTGGATTCATCTAGGTATATAAAGTATATTGAATGCCACACAGTCTATTGAGAATGTATTGCATGAATAGTGGGAAGCTACCTCGCTATGCTTTTAAGTCCCTATAATTACGTTACATTTGATTGATTCCATACATTTTGTAGAATTGGCTTCCTCTAGCTTGAATCCAATGCCACCAGCTTATTGGTTCAGCTTTTATGTACGTAGCGTTATGATGACTTTCATGCATAAAGTTTAAAAGGAGCTTAGCTAATATGAGCCTATTGCTGGCTGTAGTAACACCTAAAGAGCTCATCACTAAGATCATTCTAGCAGATTGTGCATTAACTTAGGAGAGGAGAGGAATAGCTGCAGTTTTGGTCAAGGGCCTAAGTTTCCCTTGTTGACATACTGCACCACCATTTTCCCTTAGTTTTTAAATGCATCAAAACGCATCAAGTAGGGGGAACAAGCTCTCCAATACGTCAAGGAGGGCTGATGCTTTATTTGTGGGCAGCAATGCGACTGCTGTTGGAAATTAAGAGGTCACCTCCCCGTCTGTGAGCCTCCATATGAGGAGAGCATTGGGAGGATGAACCTGGGATCTGAGAGGGCTTGCAAGAAGGCCTTGGGCAGAGCGTAGACAAGGGGGGTTATCCCGGGGGAAAGGCGGCAGGGTTTGTGGACATGTGTACGACCTGCAGCAAAGTGAAGATATGGCGACAAGTCGGCCTGTATGGACAGGATGGTTGGGCTGGTTATAGTCAGCCACCTAGGCTTGTGACACATCCCCGCACTCCTGAAACCTCTGATCTGCAAAACAAACACACACCACGTGAGAAACTGAGCAGGCTGCTCACCACCCAACCATGACATCTACGGGATGTGATCCCGAATCAGGAGATGTCCCCTCCGAGCCACGAGCTGAGCTACTGGCACGAACTCCCAATCAGATCCAAACCAGCCTGGTGTCCCATACCACCAGGTGGCGCTGTGAAGCCCTGGATCTGCCACTGGGCCTTGGGCTACGCTAAGATGCAGGCGCGCATCCGCGACTCAATCCAGGAACAGACCTGGCACATGGGAACAAAACTTGCTCCCAACTGCACACTGAGAACTGAACCCCCTGGGTCCCTTTTATAGACTCGGGCCCCGAGCGCCAAAAATAGCGAAGACCTATAAATAGTTCGTACCCTTGCCACTCAACCCGAGAATCAAGCCTGCCTAGCTCTAAGCCTCCCCAGGCTACCTGAGCTAGTCGTGTGTACCTAATACACATCAGATACCAATCTGTGCACCTGACATACTCCCCCTCCTCTAAGAACTCACTCCTGAGTTCGCTAAAAAACTCGGAAATGTTCTCTGGAGGTTTTGTAATGTCTCCCATGTTGCATCCTCCTCAACACGATCCTTCCACTTGATCTTGTATTCCGTGATAGATCGATTACGAATCTGTCTGTCACGAAATTTAAGAATACACTCAGGTTCATGTGGAATAAAAGTGAAATCTGTAACTTGTATTATCTCGTGAGGAGAAACAAGTTGATCATCCGCACCCAAAACTTCTTTCAGTCTACTGACATGAAAGACTGGATGGACTTTAACATCAGGAGGCAATTCTAGTCGATATGCAACTGGTCCAATTCTTTTAATGACCTTGAATGGACCACAGTATCTTGGGGATAATTTCGGAACCAAACCAGTACTTAGGCTCTTGGATTCCTTAGGAATTTGCAAATATACCATCGTTCCTTCAGAGAACTCTCTGGGTGAACGATGTCTATTAGCATAAAATCTGTCCTTATCTTGGGCACTTCTAATAGACTCCTTGGCAAACTTCAACATTTCTTGCATATCTAGCAAGAAATTCTTAGCAGCATCATTTTGAATCCCTTTTAATCCAACCATAACTGGTGACTTAGGTTGAAACCCGTACATAAGCATAAAAGGACTGTAACCAGTACTAGAATGCTTTGCACTGTTGTAAGCAAATTCAATCATAGGTAGATAATCTTCCCATGAAGACTGTCTCTTAGATACATATGCCTGAAGCATGTCTTCAACCAACTGGTTGACCTTCTCTGTACTGCCATCGGATTGTGCATGATCCGAGGAACTCATACTTAGAGTAGTTTCTAACTTCTCAAATACAAGTGTCCAAAAGGTACTCGTAAACTTTGAGTCCCTATCACTGACTATGTCAGATGGCAAACCATACAGCTTAAACAAGTGGTCCACAAACTCGTGAGCCAACTGAACAGCTGATATAGTTGTTCTAGTAGGTAAGAATCTAGCCATTTTTGTCAAACGGTCGACTATGACCCATATGGAATCATGACCCTTGCGCGTTCGAGGCAAACCAGCAATAAAATCCATGGAAATACTTTCCCATTTATTACCTGGAATCTGTAATGGCTGTAATAAACCCGCGCTTCTAAGGTGTTCGGGCTTAGTAACCTGACAAACCCGGCAACCTACTACATCTCAATAAATGCACGCATCTTAGGCCAATAAAAGGTATGCTTCACAAGAGACAGAGTTCGATGTATACCTGGATGTCCAGCACTAGGAGCATCATGACACTCCTAAAGAATCTTGGATTTAAGGTCCAGAACATCTGGCTCACAAATCTTTTCATTCCGGAACAGCAAGCCGTTCCTAATCATCCACTGACCTCCCGCCCCCTGTACCGTAGGTGGCACAATCCCTGAGTCCTGGTCAACCATGGAGCTCCCATCCTGGACTCTCTGCCAATAAGAACTGAAATAACTGAAATGACTATCAGTTGCGTATAGCCCTCTCAAGGATTGAAATAGGTCTGAGGATATTTCCGTAAATGACAGAGCATTTACAAACTTAACTCGACTTAAGGCATCCGCCACACTATTCAACGAACCCTTACGATAACGTATTTCAAAATCAAAATCCTGCATTAATTCTGCCCATCTAGCTTTCCTTCCCCTCAATTTTGACCCATCACACACATACTTAATTGATTGATGATCAGTCAATACAAGGAACTTTGAACCATACAAGTAGTGTCTCCAAACCTTAAGAGCATACACTACAGCATAAAGTTTCTTCTCGAGTGTGGGGCAACGATATTGAGTGTCGTCTAGCTTCTTACTCTTGAAAGCTACAGGTTTGCTCCACGGAATAGAGCTGCCCCAATCGCATAATCACTCGCATCGGCCTCTAAAACATAAGGCCGGTTAGGATCGGGTAATGCAAGAACTGGTGCTTCCTTGATAGAAAACTTCAAGGTTTCAAAAGCCTTGTTCATTGCATCATTCCAAGAGATTGGCTGAGTAGATCTGCGTCCACGACCTTTCAATATGTTTGTCAAGGGTGCCGTGATATGTGAATAATCACGCACAGACTTCCGAAGAAATACCGTAAATCCTAGGAAAGAACAAAGTTGTTTCACTGTCTGAGGATACGATCTAGATCAATGCTAATACCTTCAGAAGAAATCTTGTGTCCTAAGTAAATGATCTCCTTCATAAAGAAGTCACATTTACTCATCTTGGCATAGAGCTTATGCTGTCGTAGAAGAACTAAGACAATCCGGAGGTGTCCTATGTGATCCTCAAGCGTTCGACTATAGACCAAGATGTCATCTAAGAACACGACAACAAATTTGCCCAGAAAATCCCTAAACAAATCGTTCATCATCTGCTGAAAAGTAGCAGGAGCATTGGTCAAACCAAAAGGTAATACGAGAAACTCGCAATGACCATACCTAGTTCGGAATGCGGTCCTATCTATGTGTTTAGCATAGATACGGATTTGGTGATAACCCGTACGCAAATCAATCTTAGTGAAGTACTTCGCTCAGGCCAAACGGTCTATCAAATCATGGGAACGAGGTAGAGGGTATCTATTCTTAATTGTCACTTTATTTAATCGTTTATAATCTATACACATTCTCCAAGAAGAATCTCTTCTTTCTGAGGAGAACAGGTGCACCCCAAGGTGATTTACTTGGGCGTATATAGCCCATATTCAGGTAATCCTGTAGCTGGATAGCTAACTTATTCTCCTCTATCTGGCTCATCCTATAAGGTGGTACACTGATAGGTTGAGCCCCTGGGACTAAGTCTATGCGATGATCTATTGCCCGTTCTGGAGGTAAGCCTTCCGGCAATTGAGCAGGGAATACATCCTTACAACTATCTAGCAACATTCTCAATTCACGGTGTTCAAACACACTTAATTCATTCTTGTTAATTACAGAAACAACAAATGAAGAAAGTGGAATCAAAATACACTGATAGACATCATAATGAGAAGTGTTTAATATATTCCGAAGCTGCATCGCAGATACAATAGGCCCCTGAGAAGAGGGAATTTTATCACACCGAATACAAAATTGGGTGTCCTTATCTACAAAAGAAAGCGTATGCTCTGTCCATCCAATCGGAATATTGTGGGTTTTAAACCACTCTATTCCGATCAACAAGTCTACATGCTCCAGATGCATAACATAACATGTAAGAGCTCCCGTGTAGGCTTGAATCCGGATAGGAAGCGCTTCAACCTTGTGATCCCAAAACTACTTTCGAGCTGGAAGCTGCACCTCATAGGTGCGATTGCTAGGTACTGTGGACAGCCCCATCTTCTGCACAAATTTGTAATTAACAAAGTTGTGAGAGCAGCCCGGATCAAAGAGAATGTGAACCTGTTGGTCCATAACTTCTCCATAAACTCGGAAAAGATCATGGAAACCAAACAACGAAGTATTGAAAGTGCAATTACAAGAAAGTGGGCAGGTAATGACATTTACAGAAATACCTGTCATCGAGACTTGGTTCGCTCCCTTGGCTTTGGTACCGGTACCCGCCTGGAGCTTCGGTCCAAGCACCAACTTTTGATTCTTGCGCTTTCGACACTCATTCTTAGTGTGGCCCCGCTCCTCGCAATAGAAGCAACGTCCTTTCTTGAGCCTCAAAGTACGAAGGAAACGGGCTTTACCATTCTTTGCTGGAGTCAAGTTTTTCTTGGAGGCGTTGTCCGTAGACTTCGTCTCCCCAGTACCAGTCGTAGGCTGAAAGAACTTGCGTTTGTTCTTTCCACCCGTGTCGGAAACTGTAGTTGCTTTAGCACCGGCCATGGTATCATCATAAATGCGCGCATAATTCATGGCCTCCTGCAATGTTGTGCATTTGTTGTTCTTTATTTGCAACTTGTATGAATCTGGCAAACCATCCACGAAGAGCCCTAATAGGGTCACCGGATCCATCTTTCTGGCCCTGGTTTGCAGATCCCGAAATCTTTGGAGATAAACTTCAAAGGACAAGTTTAACTTTGACATATCGAGGGCTTTAAGCTTGCCAACGATATCATAATCGTCCTCCTTCTTCATGAACTCCTTCCTGAAGACCCCTTCGAAATCTGTCCATGTATCTGGCTTAGGCTGGAGTTCCTTCCACCATAGCAATGCTTTACTTGACATGAAACCCACTGCAAGCTGGATTTTCTTCTCATCTAGGTATGGGTGGAATTGAAAGTGTACCTGCCACTTGTGTAACCAAGTGTCAACTACCTCCGTTCGAGACTTTTGATCTCCCGGAAAAGGGTCTGGAGTTATATTCGGGCCTAGCACTGAAGCCATGGCATCCACATGCGTGAGTGCCTGCACCGTGCTAGCCAAAAGAGTGAGAGTCGCCTGAATCCCTTGGAGTTGCTGTGTCAACCCCGTTTGATTTGCATTAACTTGCTCGAATTTTCCATCCAGAGCAGTGGTAAATTCACTGAAGGTCTTTTTTGTAATCAGGTCACAATAGAGACCCTGATCCTCCTCTCCCACAGGAGTGTAATCCAAATCCTGCTCTCCCATGGTGAACTCGGGATTTGCAGAATCAGACATAACTGAAATCTGATTTGAATATAAGCTCAGAGAAATAACTGACTGAATCGAAGCGAAAAGGAGAATGGAGCAGAGGAAAACCGTCCCAAGAGATGCTGAGGGAAGAAGATGCTTAAGACTGGCGAACCCGGAAGCACACGAATCCCGGAATCTGGTTGAACCCGCTGCCGGATGGAACGTACGGAATCCTGCAGCGTACGGACTGCTGACGTGGCTGTATGGCTGCTGACGCAGTCCGTACGGCGGCTGACGTAAGCCGTACGGCTGCAGACGCAGGCCGTATAGCAGCTGACGGAGGCTGTACAGCAGTTGCCGTGGCTGTACGGCGACTGACGCAGGCGCCGTATGGATGGCTGGCGACGCAGGTACGGCTAGCTGGCGCAGGGCTGGCGCAGGTGTACGGATGTACGGATAGCTGGCGCAGGCACTGTATGGATGGCTGGCGCAGGGCTGGCACGCAACACAATGGCGCAGCTAGGCGGTTTGCAAGCTATGGCTGGTCTGGTACCCTGCCCCATCTATATAGGGAGCAGGGCAGCCTAATTAGGAAGCCCTGCTTCCAAAATAGGCCAACCCTCCCAGCTTTGGAGGGGGTGCTTTTTTTCGAAAAAAGCAACCCTCATCGCAGGCTGGCCGCACCGTGTTCCTGCACATCTCGCCTCTCCCTGCCCTGGCCGAATTTCTGTACAGCCTTGGCATCCCAAACTCTGCCTCCCCCGCAGCCCTTGTCAGGTCCTTCGCCTCTCTATCCTTCTTCTCTGCTCTCTCTCTTGCTTCCTACAGCCTTCTCTCTCAGCCCCCTTCAGGAATTTCGAAACTCTCCCTCCTTTCTTCTACCTTTTCCCTACCAACTGTCCACCCTTGATAACCGAGGAACCTCGTAGAATTTGCAGCAACAAATTTCGAATTTTAGGGCATACCTGGAGGAAAAATTCGTCAAAAATTCTCGCATCAGAAGTTCCTACCTCAGGAGCTGGCTCTGATACCAACTGACACATCCCCGCAGTCCTGAAACCTCTGATCTGCAAAACAAACACACACCACATGAGAAACTGAGCAGGCTGCTCACCACCCAACCATGACATCTACGGGATGTGATCCCGAATCAGGAGATGTCCCCTCCGAGCCACGAGCTGAGCTACTGGCACGAACTCCCAATCAGATCCAAACCAGCTTGGTGTCCCATACCACTAGGTGGCGCTGTGAAGCCCTGGATCTGCCACTGGGCCTTGGGCTACGCTAAGATGTAGGTGCGCGTCCGCGACTCAATCCAGGAACAGACCTGGCACATGGGAACGAAACTTGCTCCCAACTGCACACTGAGAACTGAACCCCCTGGGCCCCTTTTATAGACTCGGGCCCCGAGCGCCAAAAATAGCAAAGACCTATAAATAGTTCGTACCCTTGCCACTCAACCCGAGAATCAAGCCTGCCTAGCTCTAAGCCTCCCCAGGCTACCTGAGCTAGTCGTGTGTACCTAATACACGTCAGATACCAATCCATGCACATGACAGCCTGGTTATGGGCTGGACCAAGGGCTGAGCCTTGCATAAAAGAATGAGCTAGGTGGCCCTGGTTTTGAAGTGGGTTGATTATAGGGGAGGATTGGTGTGCTACAGTCGGCCATAATTGGGGCAGGCAGTTGGTTATTTTGAGGGGCCTTGGGCCCTATAAAAGGAAAGGCATTTGGCCTCATTAGGCGTCTTCTGGAGCAACACTTTCAGAGCAAAAGGACAGTACTTATACAGGAAGACCCAGGTTCAGATAGGTGTACAAACCCTAATCTGATCTACTCAGTTCATTGTCATGGCCGTAACCAAGTCCGATTTGTTGTTATGGCCCGGATGGCCGGTCCTAATTCTGCGGATCAATTGCGAATTCCTAACTTTGGGGAGACAAGCAAATTGGACGGGACTAATTAGCCACTATGGAAGATGAAGGTTGAGAGCCATTAAGTGTTGAGGGATGCGCGGGAGACTGTGTTGGGCCAAGAGTTGGAGCCCCAGATTGTGATAATTGTAGGCTAGGGCAAGCATTGGAAGCAATGGAGGTGAAGACAAAGAAGAAAAAACGAGCTGCTGTAATGAATTGCTGCAATCAAGAAATGAGTACAAAGTTACACAGGACAGGGTGTCCTAAGTGTACTAACTGTCCTAATTGGTACATGTACTAACTGTGCCAAGTGTCCTAACTACCTATAGCTAGGCCTACAGGGCACATACCAAGGAATGAGTGGCACATATGGATAGCCCATAGAATGGCCTACAAACCCCCCTCCATTGTATGGGTTGAAGTATCTGGACACGTCTTAGAATACACGAAGAACGAATGTCATGTCTGCACATGTTCATCCTAAATGGATATAGCAACTTATGACTATACAGGTTTTAACAGATCACGTCACAAAAGTACTAAATTTAAAGCTTGCTGGAAAGCTTCAAACTTAGGTCAAGGAAGAGCCTTCCTAAAGAGATCTTCCAAGTTGTCTTCAGTGGGAACATAAAACAACTGAATATCACCTGCTGATAATCTCTCTTTGACATAGTGATAATGAACCTCAATATGCTTTGTGCGGGCATGGAAAACTGGTATCCGTGCAACAGCCAAAGCACTTTGACTATTAGTAAAGATGATGGTAGGAGCTGTTTGACATGCACGAAGATCTGCAAGTAATGCCTTTGAGATACCTGAAGACACGCTTTATGGCCTGCCAATGGTGTGAAGGGCTGTGCATATATCTGCTCAACTGTGAGACATCATACTAGAGATTTGGTCTGGTATGGCATAAATAAATCAAACAATTAACTTCTTGCTGATAGAGAGTAATATCACATGCACCATTGCCATCCTCAGCTGAGAAATGAAAACCAGGCTTTAATGGTGTGGATACTGGCTTGCAATCCTCAAAGTGAAAATGCTGCAAAAGTTAAGTGTCAAGGAGTCAACGGGGAAGGCTTTTGGGCTTCTGAATTTCAGCTCTCTTTTTGCACAATATCCTGATCAATCTGAGGCGCTTTTCAGACTGTACAAGTGGCTGAGTATGACCATGAGAAGGAGGATGAACCTCAGATATAGCATCATCATGAGAATCTGACGGAAATAAAGGCATCAAGCTGTCTAAGATATTTGTAGTATCAACTGTGGGCTGTTTCTGACATTCCAGCAAAGGCATAGATGATGATTCATAAGAAACAACATCCCTACTAACAAAAACTTTGCCCGTGCGGGGCTGGTAGAGCTTGTAGCCCTTGCTTTCTGAGTTGTACCCAATAAAAATGCATTTGACAGCTCTGTCATCCAACTTTGTCCGTGTTTGTGAAGGCACATGTGCATATGCCAAGCATCCAAGAGACCTCATGTGAGAAATCTTGGGCTTATGGCCTGTCCAAGCCTCATAAGGTGTGATGGTTTTTAATGCCTTGGTTGTGCATCTGTTCAAAACATAAATTGCACACAATGGCATCCAACCACAACTTGTTAGGCAAGTGCTTGCCTTTAAAAGAAACAACTAAGAAGAAACGCTTCCACCTAGCACTCAAGAGACGACGGTGAATCTTCTAGAGAAGAATCGGCTCCTCCTACTGCAAGTAGAAGCTCATGTAGAACAGTTGGAAGAAAGCAGAAGCCAGCTAAACGAAACAAAACTAGAGCTTGAAGAAAAAGATGCAGAAAACCCTCAAGAAGAGGGGGAACCTCAGATTTTGAAAAATTGCTCTTATTAATGCGTGAGAAAAGCAGAAAAGAAGCGACATTGCAATGCGTTGAGCTTGCCCAAATAGAGAGGCAACAAAAACAAGAACAAGATGTGATGATTCTCCAGCATAGGCAAATGTTAGCCACTATGCAGGCCAGTTTGAGCGCATTAGCAGTCACCACCACAGCTTCGTCAATGACAAAAGTCACACCTCTTACCTGGTCCACACCAAATTTCGTAAAGTATGATGGTAAGTGTGACCACTCAGCTATTCTTCAATTCATTCATCAGTTTGTTGCTCACTTTCTGTTAGCACGAATACAAGATGAGCAAGACAAGGTCCATCTAGCAGTCCCTCATCTTACAGGTGAGGCGGTCACCTAGTGGCAGTATTGGGCTAGTAGGCATACTGACCCAATTACTCACAAAATGAATTTCGTATGGGGAACATTTGTTACGGATCTGAAAGCTCGGTTTCTACCACCTTAGTTTATGCTGAACCTGGAGGTCCGAGGATGAGTTTTCATGCCTTGCACAAAATGGTTTACCAGTGTTGACCTATAGTAACAAGGTCATTACACTGGCACAACAATTTGGCGTGTCTGAAAACAACAAGTTGAAGCAATTTATTATTAAGGGATTGGACACTAACATCCGTTTTTCCGTCTGAAACTTTGACCGCTTGATTATGATAGGACGTTGACTTTTGCCCATAATCAGGAAATGATGTTGAACGGGGGGAAGCTCAAGCAGGTCCAGAAGGATCCCAAAGCCCCGCAAGAGTCAAACAACCCAATGGTGAAGGATCAAAAGAAGGACAACCTGTACCAAAAGCAAGATGGTCAGTCTTTTGGTCAAAAGGAGTCCAAGCCTAAGATGACTTCATATGAAAGGCATTACGGGAGGCTACTTTCAGCCCGACGAACAGAAACGGTACCACCAAGAACATTGTCGTTTTCATTGCCACCACATTGCTTGACATGGCAAGAGAGATTGTCCTAAGTGGCTTGCCGAAAAGGTTGCGAAAGCGCTTGTTTCTACCGTCACCATTACACTGGCTCTTCCAGCCCCGCCACCAGCCTCGGCTACAAATGCAGTCTTGCTTGCTTTGAATGCCGTTCCCTTGGTGGTCTTTCAAGGTAAGAAGGAGGGCGACCTCTCATACCAAAAAAGGCGCCCATTTGAGCGTATGGCACAGCTAAAGGGCATAAGTTTATTGTCCTATTTGATATGGGGAGTTCAGAAGATGCTATTTCTCCTCAGCTTGCGAAGACAGTGGTATGCACTTTGGTGCCTCACGAGCTTGCGGTGAACGGGTTCACACCCGGCTTGCGCACACGTCACACAAGGCCATACAATTTACTTTTTCAGTTCAGAGACCCATGTTTATGATGGATTTTATCCTCACACCTTTGATGCGCTGCGACATGATACTTGGAATTCAATGGTTTTGTGAGCATGTACCGACTCCTGATTGGTGGCAGGATACCTTCACGATTGTGGAAGGTTTATCTGAGCCATCCGTAATCTGTGGGGATCGGAGCATACCAAGGATACCATTAATATCTCATATCCAAGCAGGTCGTGCCGTTTGCAAGGGTGCAATGTATGCACTGGTTGATGTCTATTGCTAGATAAATTCAATTCAAGCCGCTCCTCTGATGGGACAAGTGTTGGAATATGAGTCAAAGTGAGTAAAAAATGAGTGTACTAGGTGTCTAGGGGGTGTTTTATAGTCTAGTGAGTCTTAGACATGCCACCTGTCATATTGGGAGCTATCCCATATACACTATGGCTTTCTAGAGTCTAGTGTCACACTATATAGTGTTGTACTTGTCTTGAGTCTATGGATATCGGTCAACATCAAGTTATCTACATGTGAGTATTTTGGTTATCATTGCCTAGCACTTGTTCTTTCATTTTCTTTTCCATTTTGCTTTTCATTATGCTTCCCACATTTCCATTCCATTCCTAGCTAGCTACTAGATCTCTTCATATGGTATCAGAGCCATGTTCCTAGCCCTGCTCGCTCTTTCCCTTCCCTTCCAAGAGGTTGAGGTGAGGGAGGCCAATGAAGCAGGCTGTCCTCTTCTCTCCTTCCTTGAGCTCTCTTCTCCACACCATGATCGGCCACCTCTCTTCTCCTTCCTTCAGCTACATCTTTCTGTGACCTGCGGACAATGTGACGCTTCCGTCCGGAGCTAGAAGCAGAATCACAGCTTTGTGTCTTCAACAAAGTTGTAGAGGACCTTGAGTATTACAAATTTCGTTTTTACATAATTGCAATCAAAGTTTTCTGTGAAAAGTTACAGCCCTTGCAAGAAGTGACAAAATTTATTTTTGCGTGCGAATTTTGTTATGGAGCTCAATGATTTGACAGCCCAAGCATGATGCAACAAGCTCAACATGGAGCTGTCCATTCTCTTCATTGTTGACCTCTGCTCTAGCCTGCCATTTGATCCTTCTGCTTGACATTCTCTTGGAGCTGTTGCCCGCAAGTTCGTGCTCGCATTGTGCCTGTCATTCTCTTGGAGCTGCTGTCCACGCTACCTCTATCTTCTCTGCCCGTCACTTGATGTGAGCTCTAGACATTACATTGCGGTTGACTCCTTCACGTGACTACTCCAAACTTTGGTGAAGACTTCTTGAGCTAAATGTGAGTTCTCCGATACTACTCCAACACACTCCACTACAGTGATCTCTTTGATTAGTATATTCCATCGAGCTTGATATAGACCACTCTACATGAACAAGTGACTTCTTCAACATTGCTTATTCGATCGGTGCCTGAGGTACTTCGCATTGATTGACTTTCTGATTGCTCGTGGTATGTGAGGTTTCTACTTCGACATTGGTGACTCTCCTTCCTGCATTTTGAGAGTCACTTGACATCGTCATCGACTCGCAGGGATGTGCAGACATGTGCATTAGCGACTTGGAGGACATCTCTTTCACAAAGAGATATTTTTATTTATTACTACATGCTTTATGTATTTTGGGGTTCTCTGCTTTAGATAATCTCCCTAAAATGATATGTATTGAGTGTTTGGTTTTCATTGAGTCTAAAGGTCCTCTGCCTTGGATAGTCCTCCTAAAAAGGTATATTGGTTTTCCTATTTTTTTGGTGTGTGGCTTCCTAACGTGTCCTGTTATGAAGCCAAGGGGGGATGTACTATGGGAGCCATATGTATTGGCTTGATAGGTCTATTTGTTTATGAGGCCTGGCTTGAGAGTTCCAGGATGTTGGTGCATTGGTCTCCTAGACCTCTGAGTTGGTCATGCATTCATGCATGATGAGCCTTTGAGCCATGCTAGATGAGATTTCTATGTTATGCTCACTAGCCTCTGAGCCATGCTCACTTGCCTCTTGGATTGTGTGGGAACCATGTCTAGTTTTAGACCGGCATGCACAGTTCTGAGGACCGTCAGTGTCATGTTTTGTTCTTGGTTTCATTCCAGTAGTCTCTCACCTTGCCTTCATGGGAGGGTGTTGGAATATGAAGCCAAAGTGAGTAAAAAATGAGTGTACTATGTATCTAGGGGGTGTTTTATAGTCTAGTGAGTCCTAGACATGCCACGTGTCATATTGGGAGTTATCCCATATACACTATGGCTTGAGTCTAGTGTCACACTATATAGTGCTATACTTGTCTTGAGTCTTTGGTATCGGTCAACATCAAGTTATCTACATGTGAGTATTTTGGTTATCATTGCCTAATACTTGTTCTTTCATTTTTCCATTTTGCTTTTCATTATGCTTTCCACATTTCCATTCCGTTCCTAGCTAGCTACTAGATCTCTTTAGCAAGCAATGGTTGATTTACTCTGGTATGATCTACCACCTCAGCTACCTCCACCTAGACCGGAAGACCATCGCATCGATCTGATTCCGGACTCCACACCTCCGAGTAAGTTTTCTTACCGACTTTCTAAGTCTATGGAGGGGGAGTTAGAGCAGTAGTTATCTTAGTTAATGCGCGCAGGGTTCATAAGACCATCATCTTTGCCATTTGCTACATCTGTTCTCTTTGTCCAGAAGAAGGATAAGTCAGCAGGATTATGTGTTGACTACTGAGCACTCAATAAACTTACAGTAACATTTATGACTAGGTCCAAAATTATCAGATATGCCAAAAGGTCAAGGCTTCCCACAAAAAGGTGGCTTGCTTACTTATGCCATTGCCAATATTAGATGGTCCTTTCCCGGACATAAGCATGTACTTCCTGGGACCCTTCCAGCATTTGCAGGTATGCGTAACACAGTGTCTTACAACTGTTTGTCGCTTTAGCGAATTCTATATGCTTATTCCTTGCAAGCAGACGGCCAGTGCTGAAGATGTAGCTCGTTTGTTCATAAAGCATTGGTATCCCATTGGAGGGTTGCCAAAGACCATCACATCAGACAGGGATTCCAAATTCACGTCTAATTTTTGGCGAATCTTGTTTGATAATTTTGATACTAAGTTGCAGATGTCCAGCGCATTTCATCCAAAATCGAATGGAGGGACGGAAAAGTATAATGGTATGGTAGTTTGATATTGTGAAATTATATTGTCATGATGCTCAGCAGTGCATTCTGGATGATACATATTCTTCGAGCATTGGTCGCACACCCTATGAAGTGGCGTTTGGAAGGCGATTTACATCACTCCTGACTAGGGTGGTGTTTCAATCTCTTGAAGCCAACAAGACTATAGAATCCATGGCAAAGATTACGGAGTCCGTCAAAGCCCGCATCGCCAAAGCTCAAGCATCGTACACGCTCCATGCCAACAAGTCCAGACGAGATGTCCAGTATAAAGAGGGTCAATGGGCATATTTACAAATCATCAAGCAAAGTTTGAAACAAGTGGGCAAGTGATGCCCTAAGCTCTCATTCAGGAGTTTCCGACCATTCCCTATCATCAAGAAGACCAATGATGTCTCTTGCAGTTATGACTACTGGACAGCTTGACGATGCACAATGTTTTCCATGTAGCTTGGTTGAAGCCGTACTTTGGACCTCCTCTTACTAAGATTTCCGACGAGGAGCAACCTGAGATCCTCGATGAAGCTGAAGTTTTGCAGCCAGAACAGAGTCTCCTCCACAAATGGAAGCATGGGTTAGGACACAGGATCCGGGAGTTTTACACCAAGTTCCACGATTGAGGTACCCATGAAGCAGTAAGTCAAGTCGGAAAGTCAGTTCTTGTTCACTGGTACCCACTGGAGAACAGTAGGTTAGTGTAAGTCCATCCTAGGATGAGGCGCGCTAGCATGACTAGACAGATAGTGCTTCCAGGCTCACTTTCAGGATCCACCAATAGGGCTGGCTTATCGACACCCTAGTGAGGCCAGCTGCCATGTATACAGCACCCATCTGGGGATGTGCTCTCTCAGCAATAGAGTGGAAGAAATTTGAGAGGCTGCAGGTGACCACGGGGTCTAGGATGATTCGGAGCTCTCAGTCCCATATCAGACTATACAGGCAGACCATGATACACTCCAGATCGATGCCATCTTTCAAACAGTGACTTTTCTTCATAGAGTCTCGGAGTTACCTAGCTGGGAGACTGTTGAGGCTGGCATTAGACTCATCTAGACGATTAGCAGAGCGCAGAGGAAGCACATCATGGTATGCACTCATATCTGCATGGTTTGCCAGACATAGCATACCGGCTCCCTCCATTTCAGTACATCATGGATGCACCGCTAGAGTCGATCCACAAGATGAGATTAACCATATCACACGGCTAGATCTCCTCCAACCCTATACGTCTCGGTCTTGAGGGGGGGCGGATGGACTCATCATCAGACCCCAGTATCTCGAGGATAGAGGTATGATTTTGGATTTTGGATTGCCTATAAAAGCAGTTCAGCCCGTTTTGAAGTGAGCCAAATAAAGCGCATAATTTTCAGAAGCGTTTTGAATTACATTTAGGCGGCTTAAAAGCAAACACCTTAAAGCAAATCAGCCTTATTTTTGCAGGCTAGAATGATTGCTTGCTCTAATTTGAGAGGTATGCGCCTAATAACAGGCAATCCCCTGCCTGATTCGCAAGCTACGAAGGCTTGCCCTGATTCGAAAGTTTGCCTGAGTCCTAATTCAGACATCAGTTATGTAGGGGATATGCTGAATTATACAAAAGGGCTGCAGATCTAGAATAGCAGTCTCTAGTTCAAACTACCTCCCCATTCAAAGTTCGAAACTGAAAGAGATCAATCTGCCAAGAGTCTAAAGCCCGTTCAGCCTCTTCACTTGACTGTATACAACAGTCCGAAGCTAAGGACTGATCATGATCTTATTTCGACCCTCTTGGAGTGCAGATGTTAAATACTCAGGATTGAATCCCTGAAATCTTCTTGGACTGAATCTTTAGGCACTTACCTTGATCTAAAGCCTCCTGAAGAGCTACCCGTCAGAGTTCAAACCTCTCAAGAAGGTTCCACAATCAGATAGTATTCCTTGGCCTCTTATGACAGCCTTACACAGGATAGTAAATGAGAGGTTTGTAAATTTACCTACCAGGAATATCCTCCCTCAATACCAGGGAGTTCTAGGTGATGACTCGTACTGCCTGTTGGGAAATCCATCCACAAGACAAGTCACAACCATAACCCAGGATTCCATTCACATATTGACATATCTCATCCCAGTATTTCCTCAATACTAGGCTCACAAATGAGGAATCTTGTCTGACAAGGAGTCATCTCAAATCTAGAGTTCAGCCACGCTTTCCCTGCATGAGGTTAGAGATGATCAAGGTTTAGAGAGGCTCTAAATGAAACAACCCTCAAGCCAGGTCTGGACAACCCTAGACCCTAGTGGGGTACCTTGGACCGTCCTCTAAACCCGACAATACAAAACCAATTGCAGGTCGCACCCGCAACCACCAACCCATAAGGGTTGAAGCTAGCAACTCACCTACCAGCCGTAGGCTCATCCGAACCACTCCCGAGCTAGAGGTCTAACCCACTTGGAGAGAGCCAGCCACCCTCAGGATCCAGACTTGCATCCCATACCACAAGCCCTTCACCCTAGCTGCTGCCCTTTGGCCGACAGGTCCTGGTCTCTGAGGAACGGGCTTGCATTTGGAGTTCTTTTCCTTCTCCTTTGCTCTTATTTGTTGGCCCTCATGCCACTGGGGTTTGCTTTTTAGATGCAATCAGAAATTTAGTTGGGTGTATGCAATTGGTTTACGCCTTGTTTGAGCCAAGCTTTGGCTGAGTTTTGAGCAGCGGATTCTGAGATTGTAGTACGTATCCTCGGACATGACATTTTTGGCAGATTTGAGGTGCATCTTGGAGCCAAGTATTGGCTTTGAAAGTGTTATCTTTCTTGAGCAGGGGGTCCACAGCACGCGAACTATTCTAAGTGTCCTTACATCTCTTTTCTTTGCTCAAATAGCACATAGCAATCCAAATGATCTTTGTCAGATGCTTGCCTAGGAGGATCGGTTGGATGGCTCCAGCTATCCTCTTTGGAGCTTTATGATTCATACCCTTTTGGTTGCCAAGACCCTATGGGACTATGTCACAGGTGACGATGCCCGTCCCGGTACTATAGTGCTAGGCACTCCATGACAACAAGGGGGGGGGGGGGGGGGTTGCGATCGTGGGAACAAGGACAACAAGAAACTACTCCATTTGGGCAAGTGCCAGTGCAAGCACTTACAGGTGTTACTCCTGAACAGAGGAGGTGAGATACTCGTGATGCCTAAGCATTATCTTCGATTTCACTTAATGTAAAGAGGTTCATAATTCTTGCCGGACTTCCAAATCAGCTTGGTATATTTTGGAGAACATACATGAAGCTTGAAATGAGGCTAGGGCCTCATTTTTGCACAGGGGGCTTGATGGGGTCCACATGAAGGAAGGGGACCCTATGCAAGAGCATGTCACTAGAATTCAAGACTTGCATGAGCATCTCTTTAACATTGACGAAGTTATTACAGATGCACAGCTTGTTTCCACTACCTTGAACTCCTTATTGGAGTCGTATCTCTTTTTTCAGAGATTGCTTCATATTTCGATGAGGGTTATCCACTTTTCAAGAGCTGGTAGCACTAAAGTGAGGAGACTTGTAACATCAATTTCTCAAAACCCATGGGATGTAGGGTTCCCTTCATGAAACTCCGGTCCACTCTGTCGGATTCCTCCTCAAGTCTAGCAGAACAAAGGCCAAAGGCTGATGATTCTTCTTCGACCCATCAACTGCTTGCCAAAATTAAAAGACATTGTTGAAGATAATCCTGCCTTAACTTCCGTTTGTTGGATTCCTCCTCAAATCTAGCAGAACAATGGCCGGATGATTCTTCTTTGACCCATCAACTTCTTGCCAGAATTAGAAGACATTGTTGAAGATAATCCTGCCTTAACTTCCATATGACCACCGTTAGATGTGTGATTGCATTGGCTGCACTTGATGGATGGAATATCCATCAGCTGGACATAAAAACTATGTTCTGAAATGGGGATCTTCAAGAAGAAGTTTATGTTTCTCAGCCCATTGGTTTTGTAGTGCTTGGCATTCTATCCTCAAGAGTGCGGAGCAGCCAATGAGGACCTGTCCTTGCTTCCTACACGGTTGTATTTTCACCTGCCACTGCAGCTTCAATCTCTTGCTGGGTGACTGATTCAACCATAGTCTGAACCAAGGCATCAATCACTGAGTAGCTTGCGGCGAATTCTGGTTTTCCATAGGCATATCAGGTACAACATCAAATGAGATGGGTAGCAGTTGTCAGAGGCATCGAAAGAACCACTTTTTCTGTCAAAAACAGCAAGGGGCACTGCATTTTCTGTGAAATAATATGCCGACGAGTAAAGACCTTCATAATATCCCGACGAGTAAAGACCTTGAAGGGTCAAGGGACGAGGGAGAAGAAGAACAGGGAGAGAGAGTGAGAGAGAGGAGTGACACTAAAGATGCGGATGTGAAGTGATGAGCCACACCACAAACTCATAGGTTTTATTAGGATTAGGTTTTTCCCCCTATGACTGTCTTAAGACAGTCATAGGTGTCATATCTTTAATAAAGGGGTGGCAATGTGCCTTTACCCCAACAACCTCCCACCTAAAGGCCAATATGCCTAAAGGGGAGAAAAGAATAAAAATTACAGCAATATACAAGACCATAAAATAAGAGTGGTCTCATCCTAATCCCATGATGTGGTGGCAATGTGCAAACCGCTCTGTAGGCAAGCTCTTAGTGAGCAAATTTGCAGGATTATCATCAGTATGCACCTTCACAAGCTCAAGTCGCTTGTCTTCCAGTACCTCCCTGATGAAATGATATTTCACATCTATGTGCTTGGTCTTTTGATGAAAGACCGGATTCTTTGCCAACATGATAGCACTCTGACTATCACAATGCAAAACTGGCATATCTCCTGTAATGCCCAAATCTCCCACCAGCCGAGTAAGCCATATTGCTTCCTTGCAAGCTTCAGTGGCTGCAACATATTCAGCTTCAGTAGTTGACAGTGCAACGCATTTCTGCAACCGAGACACCCATGATATAGCACCTCCTGCAAATGTGAAAATATAACTGGTAGTAGATTTCCGGTTATCTGCATTCCCTGCATAGTCTGAATCTGTAAAACCATGCACCAATGCATCCTGCCTACCATAGCATATGCACAAGTCTTTGGTACCCTTGAGATACCTCAAGACACCTTTCACTGCTTCCTAGTGCCGCTTGCCTGGATTTGCCATATACCGGCTGATGACTCCCACCGCAAAAGCAATATCCGGACGAGTGGCAACCATGGCATACATCAAAGAACCAACTGCAGATGCATACGGAACCTTGGCCATTTCAGCCTTATCATCATCTGATCTGGGGCTGTCCTTACTGCTGAGTTTTATTTGTGGAGGCAACGGGGTACTAATAGACTTCCCCCCCTCCATTTTAAACCTCTGCAGTACTTTGTCAATGTACTCCTTTTGTGACAGAAACAAAAGTCCCTTGGACCTGTCACGAGTAATCCGCATGCCAAGAATATGATTTGCATTACCCAAGTCTTTCATGTCAAAAGACTTATGCAGTTGTTTCTTCAAAGTACTAATCTCCTGCTGAGATTCACTGGCAATCAGCATGTCATCCACATATAGAATGAGTAGCATCAAACTGCCATCCTTTGCTCGTTTGGTGTACAAGCAATGATCGGTCTCACACCTATGATACCCTTGGGACTGCATGAAGGCATCAAACTTATTGTACCATTCTCTTGGTGCCTGCTTGAGTCCATACAAGCTCCTCTTGAGCTTACACACAAGCTGCTCTTTCCCTTTAACAGCATATCCCTCTGGCTGACTCATATAGATCTCATCATGGAGATCTCCGTGAAGAAAAGCAGTCTTCACATCCATCTGACATAAATCCATGTCCTCATGAGCAACAAGAGCTAACACTGCTCTCAAAGTAGTCATCTTGACTACAGGGGAAAAGATCTCATCAAAATCAATGCCCTTCTCCTGCTTAAATCCCTTGGCAACCAATCTGGCCTTATACCTCGGTAAAGCATTTGAATCCACTTTGACTTTGTAAACCCACTTGCATGGCAAAACCTTTCTGCCTGCAGGTAGCTGCACCAAGTCCCATGTATCATTTTGAAGTAGGGAGTCCATTTCTGATTGCATGGCTTTCTCCCACTTCCTTTTCTCTTTTCTTCCCATAGCTTCCTTGAAGCTGGAAGGCTCACCACAATCTGTCAGCATAATAAAATCAGCCACATTATTGGCTTCTGGGACAAACCTGTCAGGAGGCCGTTGTACACGGGTGCTCCTCCTAACAAAATGTTCCGGATTATGCTGCTGTCCAGCCTGTTCGTCATGCATGACGGGTGGCTGTACCACCATATTTGGCTGTTCTACAGCCCCATTTGCTGGCATATCCTGTGGTGCATCATTGGCAAAATTATCTGGCTGATTTTCAGCCTGTATACCCTCTTGAACAGGGTTATCTGCAGCAGCCTGCTGCTGCATATTAATGGGCATTCTTTGCTGTCCGACATCATCATAAACAACCCTCCTGTATTCCACAGGTTGCACGGGTTCTTTGTGTACACTATCCTCTTTAAAGATGACATCATTGCTGCGCATAATCTTCCGTTTGACGGGATCCCATAATCTGTACCCCATTTCACCTTCGTCACCATAACCCATAAAGATGCATCTGAAAGACTTTGGCTCCAGTTTGGTGCGCAGTTCTTTGCGTACATGAGCAAAGCACTCGCAGCCAAACACACGTAAGTGTTTATATGAGGGTGGCTTGCCAGACCACACCTCCTCTGGCACTTTCAACTCCAAAGCCTTGTTTGGCGACCTGTTAATAATGTGAACTGCTGTTTGCACGGCTTCTGCCCAAAAGCCATGGGGCAATGCAGCATAAGACAACATACATCGAACTTTCTCCTGAATAGTTCGATTCATCCGCTCACTTACACCATTTTGAGATGCATTCATCTTCTACATTGCATTTTATAGAAACCAAGTCTTCTGTAATTTGCCTGATCTTAGGCATATAGTGCGTGATACTTCGATTTCATGTCCACAGTCCGTGGAGCCTTTGCTTGAGCTAAAAAAAAATTTCTTCTATGCTTGTACCATATAATTTTTTAATGATGTCCCAAGCTTCTTATGGTTATGAGGGGCTGTGAGTTCCTGATTAATGCCCTTAGCTTCGCAAAACTGCACAAAAGCATGTGACACATACTCACCCCCATTATCGGATCTGAGGCATTTCAGCCTACGACCTGTCCGATTTTCAACCTGAGCGACAAACTTCTTGAAAGCATCTAAGGCATCGCTTTTATGCTTCAAGAAATAGACCCACACTTTGCGTGTGGCATCATCAATAAAAGTAATGAAATACTTTGCACCCCCTAGTGATAACTGTGGCATTTCACACAAATCAGTGTGCACTAGATCAAGTGGTGCTCTATTTTGGGGAGTTCTCCTCTTATGAGGAGTCATAGAATGCTTGCCAAATATGCAATGATCACAAGTAGGCAAATCTGAAAATGAAAGAGACGGCAGATAACCCAAACGTGACAGTTCTTGCATTCCTTTAACGGACATATGTCCCAACCGGCTATGCCACAATGAAATCTTTGGTAGCTCGGTTATGGCAACAACATGATTACCTACACTGGAAACATAAAGAGGGTACAAGGTATCACTCTTAAAACCCTCAGCCACTACAACCTGGCCATCAGTAATCACCCATTTGGAATCCCCAAATGTGGTGTGGTAACCACTGTCATCCAATAAGCCAGTGCTAATCAGATTTTTCTTGATTTGCGGCACATGGCGAACACCATCAAGCATAAATGTGCGTCCATCAGGGAATACTATCTGTATACTGCCAATCCCTGCAATCTGACATGCATAGTTGTTCCCAAGGTGAACAACTTCATGAGTAGCTGTGTAGGAAGTAAACCACTCCCTATGAGGAGTAACATGAAAAGAAGCACTTGAATCTAAGAGCCAGGTGTGCATGTCATGGCCATCAATAACCAAAGTATGTGCAATTACAGCAGAAGAGCATAAAACATCATGTCTGTCACTGTCACTGTCCTCTGCTGCAATATTCACTGCATCCAAGTCATCTACCTTGGCCTTGCCTTTGCCTTTGCTTCCATTGCCTGCATCTTTTGCCTCAGCCTTCTTGGCTTTCTGATCCCGTATAAACTTGAAGCACTTAGACTTCACATGTCCCTTCTTGCCACAATAAAAGCATTCAATATTCTTTTTGCCACGGGACTGACTGCGGGATTTGGACTTACTAGCAGATCTCCCCTTCTGCTGAGTCTTGCCTCTTTCCTGTACCTGCAAAGCATTGGAAGACTTGCTGCCCACATCTCCTCCATAAGGAGAGAGCTCTCCACATCAGCATACATAAGAATGACATTTGAATTTGACAGGGTGGTCTTGAATGTGTCCCAACTCTCAGGGAGGGTACACAACAAGAAAGTAGCCTTGAACTCCTCATCAAGGTTCAAACCCTGTGCAATCAGTTGTGTAAAGATGGCATTGAACTCACTCAAGTGTGAGGTCATAGTTGTACCTTCCTTGATGCGAAGATCAACCAGCTTCTTCAACCAATAAACCTTACTGGCTGAACTCTTTTGGGCATACAACTCTGCTAGCCTCTGCCATAGGCCATAAGAGGTCTTTTCAGCCTGAACATTGAACACAAGAGTATCAGAAATAGTAAGCATGATAGCTGCCCTTGCGGACAAATCAAGCTCCTCCCATTCATCATCTGCCATGTCAGATGGCTTGACACCCTTCACCCTTATGGGCTTAGAAATCTTCTTAAGCAGAAGTACATTCAAACACTGTTCTGCCCATAATGCATAATTGTGTGCCCCTTTCAATTTCTTTATGTTCAGAATTGATGATTAACTTCCCCCTGATGCCATATCAGATAAGGAAAGTACCTGACTCCCTGTAAGTTAAAAAAAGACTGAATAAAATTCTGATTTCTCAGAAAAAACCTGCTCTATCAAGAGCCAGGAGCACTCACAATAGTGCTGTTTTTACTGTCAGAAAATCTGCAGCAAAACAGAAAATTCCCTCCAGTTACTGTACCTTCTGACACACTGTACCGTGCTCAAATAGGCATAAAAACAGTAATTTCAGAATGCTGCAGCTGCTCCACAAGTGCTTTAACAGTGCATCATCAGCTGACAAAGCACAAAACACTGCTGTCCTGATCACTTCTCCCACCTCAGATGAGGTATTGCACTGATTTAATATGCATAAATCACTTGGCATACACTGTTTTGTTCACTGAAAAAGAGGCTCCAGACACTTCAGCCTGTCACAAACCTGCAACAGAAAATGGGATAAATCCCAAGCAATCACCCTTCTGCCAAGGGGATAAAAGGCATCTGAAGATCTCTGACAGTAACCCAAGTGCTCTCAAGCAAAATCTGGGCAAAAGCCCCTTGATTTAACACCTGTACCAAGTGAAAAACACCTCAACACTGAGATAGCAAAGAAAATACAGCGCTCTCCTGGCACTTTCACCTGACAATGCAATGCATAAACAGCCCTGTGTACACAATAACAACACAGATCCCAACGTACAAACACTGAAGAGAATCTTTTGAGCACTGTCAACGATGGACAGTTAGGGACCGAGTAAACTCGATGCGCCCTGGCCAAAGGTGGCTCAACTGAGATTTTCCAAGGTGTCGTACACAAAATGTGACCTGTAGAAATGTCACTGAATACACTGCGGAAACAAGACCAATGTGGGCTCCCTGGCTCCATACTGCCTCAAGGCATACACTGCATAAGCTTCCAAGCAAAAGCCCTTTGAAAAAGTCACCCAAAAGCTGGGATTTGCACTCAGCAAAAGCATAAAAATCCTCTGCAAAATCAAGGCATTACCTTCCCGAAACAAGATAACTGTGCAACCACCACACACTATGGTACTAGTCACCTCAAGCACGAGGGACAAGAGTGTACTTGCTGTACCGAAAAAAAAAACACAATTTGAAGGACTGAACAGTCGGGAATGCTCTCTCTTTGCCTTCTTTCCCCAAAGAAAAATGCTGTACTTGTTGTACCTGTGTACTGGCAGCACTGTACCTGTTGTACCTGTGTACTTGTGCAGGGTACGAAATCCGAGAGCAGAGAGAAAAAAAAATTTCCTAAATGCTCTTCCCTGATGCAGCTCCCTGTCGAAGTTCCTGACGCTGCCCCCTGTACGTACGGTGGCGTCCGTATAGTACGGACACCTGTACGAAGTCCGTACGGCGGTACGTACGGCCGTACGGCCGTACACGCGCGCGCTTGCGCGTCGCCCTGTACAAAGCCCGGAGGCTGTAGCAGCTAGCAGTAGCTAGCTACTGCTCTGATACCAGTTGAAGGGTCAAGGGACGAGGGAGAAGAACAACAGGGAGAGAGAGTGAGAGAGAGGAGTGACACTAAAGATGCGGGTGTGAAGTGATGAGCCACACCACAAACTCATAGGTTTTATTAGGATTAGGTTTTTCCCCCTATGACTGTCTTAAGACAGTCATAGGTGTCATATCTTTAATAAAGGGGTGGCAATGTGCCTTTACCCCAACAGACCTTCATGGTCACAAGGGAATTATAGAAAAGCTCACTAGTTAAAACATTGGAAGCAAAGTTAGACAACAAAACAATCACAGGTATAGGTACTATGACTCACTTACATGGTTGATGCAAGGATGTAGTTCCATGACACTTTGAAAGTACACTTGGTATTCTATTTTTTGTTTAATCCATCAAGTTGTAATAAAAATTCCTAAGAAGAACCTAGAAGTGGATATGAAACCTACAACAAAAAATGAAGTCATGAATCCATTAATTTATTCCACGTAAAATTTTTTGTGCACATCATTCTATAATATTTATCGTAGCAAAAGTGTATTTATGGAAATTTTAAACTCATTAAATTCCAAAGAACCATATTAAATGAAGGATCAAGACTAGTAATACGAGGATTAGAATTTAGATACATAACATTCCTTTGCTCTTCAAAGGTTTACTCTTTAACTTGCAAACTAGGAACCGACTCCCAAGTTAAGGCCTTTTCAACCCTATCCTTCCACTTAATTTTAAGCTCAAGAATCAACTTGTTCTAAGTGGCCTCTCCCTTGAATCAAAACCTTTCTAGGTTCGTGTGGAATATAGGTCATATCCTCAACTTGTACAAGCTCATTGGATGAAACAATATATACCTTGATAAGACTAGAACAAATCTAATCTTACAAATTGAGTGCTTTTTAAAGATACTAAAAAGTAAATTAACACCAAGTAGCATAAAGAAAAGTATATGTAGATAACATAAAATAAAAATGTATATAACATATAGTTTATTATTACAATCTTATTAGACAAAAGTGCACAAAAAAATCAAGAAATAAAGAAGATTTGTAAGCATAGCAATACTTATGACCTAATTAGTGTCCAAAGCATAAGATGCTACTTTTTGGGTTTCGAATGAGTCCAGTCTCGCTTGGACAACTCTAGTGCTTACTAAAAGTTGAAGAATATTTTTAAATTTTAGAAAAGAGGAGAAGAAAAGAAAAGGAAATTGGAGAGAAACAAGCGAAACGAGTAATTTTAACTAAATAAATCAAATACTAAAGAAAACAAAAACATCGATATAGAAAGTCTATAAAATTTTTTTTAATTTGATTTTTTGAAAACATCATGTATGTTGATCTGTATATGTGTCTATGCATGTGTGCATTTTAAAACCAGGAAATAAAACTTAGAAGAAATTAGGCTTTGAAGCATCCTGCTTTGATTTTGAATCTTACAATTAACAATCCTAAACATACCAAAATATGATATTCTGTAGAAGAATTCAAAACTGTTCAAACTCTTTTTTGAGATTTACGTAGAAGCAAAATAATCAAATTACTGAATCGAGAAGCGAAAGCACTCTTGTGCATAATTGAGAGAATCTATAAAACTAATATATAATCACTTCATATTTAGGCATATTAGAAATATTTGATGTAATGTGAGGCAATCTTATTATATTTAAACAAGCATATTTAGGTAATAGTCTTTTATCATATATATATATATATACACACACACACACACACACACACACACACACACTTTTAGGCTTGAGGAAATTTGAGAAATTTTAAGATCCCTTGCAATTAAGCTAGCAAGACGAGGATAAATCCCCACCAAAAGTTATATGCATAAAGTCTTAGGAATGTGGAAGATCTTTGGTAAATAAATCATCTATAAAACACATGGTTTTACTAAGTTTAAATGAAATTATAGGATAAGTGTTCTATATTAAATGTTGTATGAAGTTGAATTCATAAGTAGATAAAAGTGAGAGTGCTCTCAATGGAAGCAAGAATGGAAGAGGGAGAGAGAGAAACAGAGAGCCACACAAGTTTTGGTGGATGCAGAATACCCTAATCTTTTTTTTCATTCATTTATATATGTGTTTGAGTATTGTACATAACTGGGGTGAAGGCACAATGACCTTTAACCCCCACAACCTCCCACTTAAATGACAATGTGCCTTTAAAGGAGAACAACCAGTGAGCATACTATCCTATGCCCATCAATACACGACAATACTCAAACCGTTGACTAGGTAGACTCTTCGTTAGTATATCTGCAGGGTTATCATCTGTATGAACCTTGACAAGCTCTATGCGCTTGTCCTCAAGTACCTTTCTGATGAAATGGTACCTGACCTCAATGTGTTTGGTCTTTGCATGAAAGATCGGATTTCGTGCTAGCTGAATAGCACTCATGGAATCACTATGCAATGTCGGTACACCTGTATGAATCCCCAAATCTCTCACTAGTCGATTAAGCCATATAGCCTCCTTGTAACCCTCTGTGGCTGCAACATACTCAGCCTCTGTGGTAGACAAAGCAACGCACTTCTGTACGCGAGACATCTACGACACTGCATCACCTGCAAAGGTGAACGCATAACCAGAAGTGGATCTCCTACTATCCACATGCCCTGCATAGTCTGAATTTGTGTATCCAAGTACACGCATGTCTTCTCTACCAAAGCAGATGCACATCTCCTTGGTACCCTTTATGTATCTCATAATGGACTTAATTGCCTCCCAATGCCTCTTTCTTGGATTAGCCATATATCGACTAACAACTCCCATTGCAAATGCAATGTCTGGTCTAGTAGCTATCATAGTATACATAAGACTCCCAACCGTTGATGCATAAGGAACCTTGGCCATCATGGTCCTCTCCTCATCTGATTTGGGGCTATCTGTATGACTCAGTTTCACATATGGAGGCAATGGAGTACTCACTGTCTTCCCTCCCTCCATATTGAAACGCTGCAATACTTTTGTAACATACTCCTTCTGTGAAAGCCAAAGGAGTTTCTTACTCCGATCACGCGTGATGCACATACCAAGAATATGACTTGCAAGTCTCAAATCCTTCATATCAAAGACCTCATGCAGCTTGGCCTTTAATGCATCTAGCTCATAAGTATTCTTACTAGCCAATAGCATATCATCCATAGAGTACCAGGATTATTAGGCTATTATCCTTAGCCCTTTTAGTGTAGAGGCAGTGATCAATTTCACTCCTTCTAAACTGGGACCGAGTGAAAGCATCAAACTTCTGATACCTTCTCTAGGCGCTTGCTTAAGACCATCGAGACTCTTCTTCAGCTTGCAAACTAAATGGTCTTTGCTCTTTTCTTCAAAGCCTTCCGGTTGCACCATGTAAATTTCCTCATACAGATCCCCATGCAAGAAAGTTGTCTTGACATGCATTTGCATAAGCTCCATATCCTGTGCTGCCACTAGTCTAAGCATGCATTCAAGTGTGGTCATCTTCACAACTGGAGAGAATATCTCATCAAAGTCCACACCCTTCTCTTGCTCGAACCCTTTAGCGACCAAATGAGCCTTGTACCTAGGCACATCATCACCTGTGACCTTCATTTTGTAGATCCATTTACATGGCAATGCTTTCTTTCCATGTGGCAAAGAAACCAAGTCCCAAGTCTTATTCTTCATAAGTGAACATCTCTGATTGCATAGCATACTTTCACTTGCGTTGATCCTCGCGCATTATAGCCTCTCTGTAGCAAGAAGGCTCCCCGCAATCAGTAAGCATCACTTATTCTATCCCTGGAACAAACCTATCAGGCGGTCTAGACACTCTAGATGATCTTCTCAAGGGCATTTCAGCTTGCTGTCCTACTTGCATTTCAGTCACATTTGGCTCATCATTTTCACCAATAGATGATCCATCATTTACTCTTAATTGTATACCTGTGGGAGTATTTGGTGGTACCATTTCTTGCACATTTGGTGCATGGACAGCTTGCTATCTATCAACATATGCAGGTGGATTCACATCCTGGAAAGTGATTCTCCTCATTTCAACATCCCTCATGGGTGCCTTATTACATCATGGCTGCGTATGATCTTCTTTGCTTCTGGATCCCAGAGACAATAGTCCATCCCTCCACTTTCACCATAACCCAAAAAGATGCATTTCCTAGACTTAGGATCTAGCTTCTTTCGAAGCTCTTTAGCACATGTGCATATGCCTTACATCCAAATATACGCAAATGAGAGTAAGAGGGCTTCTTGTTACTCCATGCCTCTTCATGAATATCACCATCCAAACTCTTACTAGTTGATCTATTGATCACATGCACTGCAGTCTTTATTGCCTCAGCCTAAAAACTACTAGAAAGACTTGCATTGGAAAGCATGCATTGCAACCTTTCTTGAATGGTATGATTCATCTTTTCTGCAACCGGATTTTACTCGAGTACGAGGGGATGTGAGCTCCCTCTTAATCCCATGTGTATCGCAGAAATGTTGAAAGTCATGAGAGAGATACTCTCCACCATTGTCAGTCCGTAAGCATTTAAGCGTTCTACTTGACTGATTCTCAACCAAGGCCAGCCATTTCTGAAATACCTGGAACACATCACTCTTTTGAGCTATAGCATATGCCCACACTTTCCTAGTTGCATCATCAATAAATGTCACATAGTATTCAGCCTCGCCTAATGACCGTGTAGGCATGGGACCACATACGTTTGAATGCACCAAATCAAGCTTTTCAAGCTCTTTCTTTTCCTTTCTTTTATGGGTTGATTTAGTCTACTTCCCATAGAGACAGTGCTCACAAAATTCAAAATCAGAGAAACTGAAATGCGGTGCATAACCCAAACGGCATAAGAGTTTCATTCCATTCTGGCTCATGTGCCCTAACCTACAATGCTACAAAGAAGTGCTTGGCTACTTGGTTATTGCAATAACATGATCAAATACTCTTGATACATGTAAGGGATACAAAGTTCCACACTTGGCACCCCTGGTCAAAAGCATAGAGCCCTTCTGAAATTTTCAACTCTGAAAGTCCAAAGTGGTGTGAAAACCAGCATCATCTAGCTGACCCACTGAAATAAGACTCTTGGTCAACTTAGGCACATGTCTCACATGTTTCAAAACAAATGCAGACCCATTTGCAAAAGAAAACTTTGTCACCTGCTCCCACTATGTTACATGCATAGTCATTTTCAAGATGCATACAACCTGTCTTTCCACTGTCATAAGTGGAGAACTATTCCCTATGGGGAGTAACGTGAAATGAAGCACTAGAGTCTAGAATCCAAAATCCAATCGTGTAAATATGCATCATGTGAAGTGGTAAGCAACTATGCAGATAAACTAGACATGAAGAGAATGTCATTGTCACTATCATGTGTGACTGCATTGATCTCCTCGATCTTCACTTTTCCTTTGTCCTCCCTTGGACTCTCTTCCTTCCGATTTGCACCTCAATTTGCATTCTTTTTCTTATCTTTTTGCTCTCTTTTTAGCTTGTAGCAATTCTTTTTATGTGGCCCTTCTTGCCACAGTGATAACACTCAATGTTCCGTGCCTTGGATTTGCTACGAGACTTTCCTCTTTCTTGGGACTTTCCCTTGAATTGTGATCTGTCTCTTTGCACATTTAAGGCTGCATCCTACTTATTGCCGTCCATAGACTTTCGTCGAATCTCCTTGGTCAACAAGCTATCATCAAATTTCACTCCACCAGGTGTAGAATTACTGACAGCTGTACGGAGGGTATCCCATGAGGATGGCAATGAACATAAAAGAAATATTGCCTTATTCTATGCATTAAAATTCATCTTTTGAGCCTAAAGCCTAAAGGTGGCTGAAAATAATATTGAATTCATTCAAGTGAGAAGCAATGGAGATTCCTTCCTTCATCTGCAGCTCAAACCACCTCTTCATGAGGTAAACTTTATTAGAGGCAGTTTCCTTCTCATAAGTAACACACAGTTTATTCCACAAATCTTCCATAGCTTGCTCATTTACTATTGTGAAATAAACTGACTTTGTAAGATGAAGTCTGATAGTAGACTTTGCTTATGCATCCAACTCATTCCAATCATCCTCAGACATATTTGCAGGCTTAGCTTCAATCCTTGTCAAGGGTTTAATTTGCTTCTTTTGAATAAGCACATTCCTTATCTGTTCTTTTCACAAAGAAAAGTTTGTCCCATCAAACTTTTTAATGTTAAAAAACTCCTTTTCAGACATGGAAGAGGATGCCATGATGCAAATATAGCAAAATCCCAAATGCTAGTGCTTGCAAGAGAGAATCACACCAAATATTAGGTGTACCCCAATGTGTATGCCACAATAGAGTGAAATATCACCAAAACTCAAAGCTCAAAGCATCAAAAGATACATCTGACTCATGTGCATATACTGTGCATTCATATGAGCAAATTTGGCCCAAAAGAAAATGCCAACTACGGTGGCAATCCAAAATGCCAATAAGTGTTAAATGGCTCAAGCATAAACACCGTCCATGGGCATATGTATTACCAACATCTTATCCAAGAGAGCATAACACTATCAGCGTATCATCTGCAATGTGTCAAAGCTGTCCCTCAACATAAAATAGCATTCATGTGCAAAGCGTCCATAAAAATAGCATCCCACAAGGCAATCTGGCCAGGCCTATCAGCGCATCCAATAACGATCGCAATGCATCTAAATGGCCTATAAATCATCCACTGCAACCCATTGCATACCACGAATGAGTGCACACGGCTCAAACTGCAACCAAAGTGATTTGCATAAGGTATGCTCAAGAAATCATGGTCCCACGGCAATGACCGCTATTGAAAATAGAGCCTGAGATGCCTAAAAATATGGACGCCATTGCATAATCGGACTCAACAAGAAAATTTACAAATATCTCTTTTCTGTCGGAACTCCAAAATCCCAATCGATGAGTGAGAAATGGGAGTCAATACTTATCCACTACCATGTGGCATAAATCTAAGGTTTCAAAACCTTAGAATGAAAAATGCATAACAAAGAGACGAAATCCAATACACAGAGATCTATAACTCTGAAAATACTCCACCTAATCACGCAAGAACTGACAGGTAGGGATTTTTGGGCGTCCGGAATGCAATGGGACAGATGGTTTTGAAAACTGTGGTCTCAATCACTGGGTCCAACACACGGACTGAAAAACGTTTTTGAAAACGAAACTGTTTGTAAACTCCACCGGAGTGCGAATGATGAGCAATATACAAGTTTTAGGACCTCCTGAGTCCACCGGAACTGACAGATCTGCAAATGGTTGCTTCAAACTTGAGTTCCAACACTCGGGCAGAAAAACGTAGGAACTGACACAGTGAGTCAGAAATCCAATGAAATGATCCCAGATTCAAGAATGAAGGAGTTTCTAAGCTTCTGAAGTGAAGTGGACACCAAAAGTAAGAAATAGTTGCCTCTACAAGTCAATACGGAGTCTCTATTGTTGAATGTAATAGGGAAAGGCTTTAAAAACGACTTTTTCTTTGAAAAACACTTAACAGACTCTCAAAATCACTTCGCAAAACCGAAGTGACTTTCCAAAGGTTCCTTCGTAAAGGCATAATGAGCTTTAACCCCCATCTCATCAATTTTTAGCTATAAATTTGAGAAAGATAGATATAGAGCATTAAAATTTAAAACTCAGGTTTCTACCAGTGTCAGATTAATTGAAAGCCTTTTGGCCTAAAGTCTTCACATTTTTCTACGCAACTATATGATGTTTCCAAGTCCTTCTAACAACTATTTGAAAGTGAATTCATGACTTTTGACAATATCAACATAGAGCTCAAACTGGTCTTTACGAAGGTTAGGGAATGCAAAGATAGTGATTGAAAGCTCTTTTCTTAAAACGGGAGGGTTGCTTTTAGTATTTACTTTTATACTATTTTGCAACAAGAGCTTCCAATGAATGTGATGGATATAACTGATTTCAAGACCTTGAAAAGAGAGATTTTCTAGAGTGTATAAAAGCTTGAACAAAACCTTAATATTGTATTTTTCAAAGACCTTGATGAAATGTTCCTAAACACAAGACTCTATCTAAGCATTGCAATCTTCATTCGTAATCTCTAGTGGCTAAAAGTTCATTGGTTCAATGCTTTGGACTATTCCAAATGAGAAGCACCCCTAGAGGAAAAACCAAGGTCATTAGTAGGGAGATAAAAGATATTAAATCAAATGCCCTCTTAGAGATTTATGCTCAAAGCATAAATCTCTTGGTCTGCAAGTCTAAATGAGGATGATCAGAGGAACTCATACTCAATGTAGGTCCTAACTTTGCAAACGCTTCCTACTAGAACTGTCGGGAGAATTTTAGATCTTTATCTCAAACTATGTCAAATTGCAATCCATATAGCTGAATAACTGCTCAACTAACTGGTGACCCAACTCAATAGTCTTCATGGTTGTCTTGGTAGATAAGAACCGTGCCATCTTAGTCAAACTATCTACCACAACTTAGATGGAAGCATGACCCCTCTAGGTGTGTAGTAATCCCACGGTAAATTCCATGGAAATACTTTTTAATTTTCTCAAGAGGATAAACTAACACTTTTAGTCTTTCGCTTATCATATTTATTAGATGAAAGCTATATGTCCTTGATAGATCATGTTATCAATCAGTACGATTACAAAGAAAAAAGTTTGATGAAAACACTATGTTGATTCGAGACAAGCAAAGCAAAGACATGGCTGCAGAGGTGTGCTTGACAATGGGATGTGTAGGGGGTCACATCTATGGTAGATCATGCAAAGATGCAAATAACTGTGTTTGGCATGAGAGGTATGCTCACTTGAGCCTTTTTACTCTCTCACATTCATGAGACATGGTTTGTTGAGGGTTTGCTTGATCTATCTATAGAAGCTCTTGTATGTGAGGCTTGCATGTAAGGCAAGCACATCGTCAGGCCTTTCTAGAGCCAGCAATTACGAAAGCTTCCAATCCTTGAAATTGTTACACTTCAATCTTTGCGAGAAGATGGGAACCCCATCCTTGAATTAATCCTCCTACTCTGAGAAAATTAGGATCAAGGACGCGACGGGAGATGGAGATGGAGGGAGCAAGAGTGAGGAATAAGAGAGTACAAGGTTGTCAATGTGATAAAGCCCTAGGGTTACATTTAACTAGGCTTAAAGCCCACACACACTTACAAACTCAAGCACTAATTGTGGTTAGGGAAAAACATCTTAGAGACCAGGAAAAAAGTGTCTGCCAACGCTTATTACTAACTAATACATTGGCCACTACCTTAGGTGTTTGAATATTTCCAATACCCCCTTGTAATGACAATGTCCTCGTGTACAAGGAATGATCTCAATCAATAAATAGAATTAAGACCAAAGCGTTGTGTAAAGCTTCATTTGAACTTCTTTTGAGTTAGCGTCTTAGTGAATAGATCCACAAAATTTTGATGTGTTGGATAATAGATAAAGTTGATGAGCTTGATCTCTCCTACATGTCACCGCTCTAGCATAATGTTAATGTATTTCAATGTGTTTTGTGTAGGCATGCATTTCAATGTGTTCCTTGCAGGCATGACATAATGTTAATGAATTTTGTGTAGGCATGAGACATGGGATTCCGTACTATAGCAATATATATCATTTTGACGATCAATGAGAATTGGAGTATCTTCAATGATGCAAGCAATCTGCACTACCAAGCACGTAGCATTGTCATTGTAAAAACTGTCTTGTAGTCAGCTTCATGACAAGGTAACAACTATCGCGACTGTTTCTTACTTAGCTATGAAATGCATGAATACCCCAAAAGGAAACAATTCCCACGGGTTGACTACACTATGAAAATCCTTAGCCCAATTTGAGTCACTGTAAGCATATAACTGTAAGTCAACCCCCTTTGAAAACATTGACACTGGCTAGTTTAGTCCTTTATCATGGGCTGCGAGCTCGAGAGGAAGTTAAAAACAAAGTTGTGCGAGATAGATATAGAAGATGTCATTTGCCAGATGGAGCATCAAGAGGTCACATAATATAGTCTAAAGACAAGCCCGAAAGGGCCCAAGGGAAGGGCCGAAAGCAACCAATTATAGGCAAACGATTTGTAGCTGGTCTTCAACATAGGGCGAGCCATGTCCATGAAGCGGTTAAGAAGAGAGAGATGACCACAGACTACTGCATCTAGCCTCTTACTCCCTCCCATCAGCTCCCATCTTCATCCACATTCATTCATGAGAGCAACTAAGAAGATACATTTTTCTCGCAATCAATGGATCTAGCTATCACTCAATATAGAACCCATCTAGCCTAGCAGCTTTGTTTTGATCGCTACTTTCGCGAGCAGATCTAATGCATGTAGATCCAATGCGAGTAGATGGAGTGTGAGCAAGTAAAGAAGACAAAGGAAGATGTTATGACGTGGGACCATTTCATGCTCATGCTAGAACTTGAGCATCTTCGGAAAGATAAGTGCTAGGCCCAGCGTTGTGTCGAGTTGGCATCAGTGCATATGGGACTGAGAGGATATGATTTTCTCGTGGTCTTATTCTCATCAAGAGTCGCTAATTCAAGTTCTTCATCCGCTCAGAGCGACTTCCACTCCAGAAAGAAAGAAAGAAACTTTATTAGAGTCTTCGGAAGATCGATGGGTCTATGACACTGGAAGAAAACCTGATACAAATCATAGTAAGGGTGGAGCTATTGAAACGAGCATCATCACCCGTGCTGAATCCTAAGTCTGATCATACATAATCAAATGCATATGGGCGTAACAATGAAAAGAAAAAGATTGGAGCGGAGCGGAATCCTTCGTATGTCATATCGCCTTGGCTGGTGAATAGCTGGTGATGGGACACTGGTGCTTGTCAAGGGGTGCTGTGCATCTCGGCCTCTAGGACGACGAGGCTCGACGCAAGACCAGAGCGACTTTGACTCTCTTGGGATGTATCCTGGGTCTAAACAATGGCGGGAGGTCCCCCAGAGTGATCTGTGTCTCCTCGATGTCTCGTGTCGTGTTGCGGTCGTCGGGTCGGGGTCTTTGTCACGTTTGCGGCTAGAGACTAGACGATCAATGTCACTCGATGGGAAGAACTTTGTGATCTTGCTCTGAGAGGGGTCTAATGATGTGGCCAAGCCTCGTCCCCTGAGTAAGTACTCTCTGTCAGATCCCCTCATGAATGAAGGCCGCGAGGCAACTCTGGTTTGGGTAGGCGAGGAATCTGAAAAGGAGCCCGGAGCCCTCTCTGAAGAGCCAGTGATAGCGACCTTGGATCTCATAGTACACTAGGCACCTGAAAATAAAATGCTCCTTCGACTCAACCTCCTGACAGTCGCACAATATGCATAAGCGATGCTCCTTAGGAACCCCCTCTGCTGTGTCGTTCTCTATGTGAAGGCGGTGTGATGATACCTGAAACTGTTCGATGGAGATCCGTAGTGAGGCATATGAAGCTCAGTGTACCTCGGTGGTGTGACGCCTCCCGTGTGGGAAGTAAGTAAAACCACTTGAGGAGGGCCATAGGTCAAGCCCGTTGTAGATGATATCATGCATCCTGCCCAGATCAAGAAGTGCGTGTCCATATGGTGTAACAGGCCCGTGTTGGTCCGATGAGGTCCTGGTCATACCCGCTCCATCTAGGTCCATGTTTGATAGCATGATAGAGTCATCTCCGAAGTCCAGGAGTGGTGCCTGGGGCGTGCTCATCCTGGCGTTGAAGTCCCCAACAGGGAGAACTTCCCCGCGGGCTGAAAGATCTTGGATATCTTGATGTAAGGGTGCATATGGCAATGTCTCACCCTCTTGTGCCACTCTGGTGAAGTGGAATGTGTCTGGGGGGAAGTAGCATATTGCTATGAAAAGGTCACGGGTGTCTGTGCGTTAGAGCCGGATCCACATGAATCAGGAGTGTGCGTCCTTTCTCTCAATGGAGATGGCTCTAGCGAGGGAAGACCTGTACAATACTACGACCCTGCCTGATCCTCGGACTCCCCCTGTATCCCTCGTCTCATCCCTGAAGGCTGACTCCCATTTGTAGCCACTGACTATTGGTAGTGGACGCTTTGGGCTTTGGTGTGTCCGTGTAAAACACTATGTCTCGTCCTGTATAAGACTCCGAGAAGTTCCTTGGGTCTGACCATAAGGTACGATTACAGTTCCAAATGGTGCAGGCTAGGGTCTCAAAAACCTGAGTCTCATAGGCTTCGTCCCCCTAGGGGGTACGGGTTGGAGCCCGATGGGTGTAAGTTATCAACCTACCATCTCGGACCACGGCCCATTTTTCCTCCTTGCGGGCAACATCCCGTTGCTATAGAAGAACTCGTCGCTCCTCAATCTGTAGTGGTGTCAAATCCTCGTCCATGGACAGGGAAGGATGCTCTCGTAGAGCGGCTCGACGTCGGAGTGTCGCTAGTCGAGCATGTGAATCTCTGAAGCGAATGATTAGGGGTTGCTCTCGGTTGGGGTCTCTACCAACACGCCATGGTCCCTCTATGCCATGGTCGGGGACCCCGATGGTGGTGGTCACAAAGGTGATCGCCTCCTCCATGGGTGTCGTAGTGGTGCTGGTGTTGTCTCCCGTGATCCCTTGTATTCGGATGTTGAGGGCCTTCGAAGCCCTTTGCTGTTGCTCTTCTATGGCGACTGAAACGGTTGCCTTTGCGGGCTCCCGTTTTGCCACGTCGACCCATCTAGTCGTCTTTGTTATAGCCGACTGTATCGTGGCTATCTCTGCCTCCATCTCTGTAACGGGTCCCTCCAGGCGTTGCTTTCAGGGTCCTGAGCTCCTCTCGAAGGTGCGATGTCATGTTTGAGTCCCTAGATAAGGGTGCCCTGCTCGTGTATAATGCGGGCTTGCTCTTGGGTGTATCGGGCCTACTCCTGAGTGTAATGTGTTAGCTCTGCCTGACGGGCCCGGATGCTGTGTATCTCAGCCAATAGGGAGTCCCAAGCACATTTCAATGGATTATCCTCTAGTAGTAGCAACAGACAGTTCCTCTAGGTCTTCGACCGATGAAAATGTTTCAACAATTTTCACAATTAGTCCAAGAAGTTCCTATGGGTCTTCCGCCCATTAGAATATTATAGTAGTTTTCACAGATACTTCAATTAGTTCCTCTAGGTCTTTCATCCATGAGGACATTGCAATAGTTTAGTCATTCAATATCTATAGTTGGTTCTCAATGGTCCTCCATCCTTGGGGAGATCTCGAGATAGTCAACATCCATAGATGATGAGTCTCTATGGTCTACCACCCAGGAGGTCATCCAGCTTCAGGAGTTAGTTTTCTTTAGGCTTCCACCCCAGGGGACAATCCAATTTTTGCAATTGCTTCCGATGGGTCTTCCACTCATGAGAATCTTCATATGGTACACTTAGTTCCTTTGGATCTTCCACCCTTGGAGCTCGGTTGACCACATCAGTTTTGATCCATATGGTTCACATTGCACCTTCTCAGTAACTAGAGTTTTGAGAATTAGTGGGCTCAGTTTCCAGTCCCACTAAGCTTGAAGCTCAGCAGAAGGGAGCGTCAAGAGGCTGTTGGATTTCAGCACCAGCAAGACGGAGTATCTCATAATGGGTGTTCCAATTGCAATTATCAGCCATTTGGATGTTGACGATTCCTTGACAGTAGTGAGGATAGTAATTTACTTTCCTCCACAGTTTCGTTTCCTTAGTTTCATAGGAAGGTGATAGTTGCAGTGGCATCCATTAGAGAGGTCGATGGCAGCTCCGCCTTGGAGTGTCCTTCACTTAGTGAGTTAGGGCCTATTCCCACTACCAGTTAAGGAGAAGTATTTAAGGCTCTTAAGGGAGTGTTCATGTAAGAGTGCATTCCCATTGGTATTTAGGGACTCATTTAAGTTAAATGTCTTAACAGCCCCTTAAAAATGCTTGTAAATTTAACCCCTTCAAAATAGGTACTCTAAGGACCTTTTTAAAGAGAGAGAAGTTTAAGGTAAGGGTGGCTAGTGGGAATGCTACCTTAAGCAAGATTCTTGTTAAGAAAATTTCATGGTCAAGATCAACTCGGAGCTATACAACATGGGTACTCGTTTGAAAGCTCTTGAAAAGAAGAATCCATTGTGACCTTAACTTTAGAAAATGGACTGTGGGTTCATGAGATAAACCATTTTATATGAAAAATATCCCAAAATTTTTAGTTAAAACCATGTAATGCATAACATAATGGGTGACTAATGGGAACACAATTCCCTTGTCAATGTTAACTTTAACTTAATGCAGCTAGTTATGTTAAGCTCACTAACATAATCTAATTGGTAGTGGGAACATGCAGTCTCCTCTTAAGCATCTCTCAAGCCACCAATATTAGTAGTCACCATTGTCCACACTTGCGGTCCCCTTGGTGTTGGAAGTAGTTTGGTTGATTCATTAGAGTTGTGCTTAGTAGTATCATTCATCTCTAAGTTCCTTTGGGAAGCATCCACAGTTTCATTTCTAGATCCTAGGAGGGTGGCAGAGCTTTGTCTTATAGCAATCATATAGCCACCAATACATGAATTCCAGTGAGTACATATGTGTATCTTGGAGTTTTTTGGCATTAAGTTCTTGCCTCGTCACAATGGCTTCATCATTACCATAGCAGTTCATGGATTGTCGCCCATAGTTTAGGAGCCTCAATGGACTAGGGCGGGTCTATCAAGGTTGATCTTTAGCAGTGGAGGGGGTGCATCCAAGTAGTTGGTAGCCAGTCTCTAGCCTTTATTTCTTCCAAGGTATGGTGCCTCTGCATCAATTGTTTAGTTTATCCTTAGCAAAACAGGAGGGCATCATGCTTGTCAGAATGCCATACCATCCATAGGATCTTTTTAGGAGTTTGCAGCAGCCTGGTGGATTTTGGGTACAAGAGTTTTGACTTTTAGTAATTATTGCAGCATCGATGGTTCTTAGGAGTATTCACTAAGCCACACTATTATCCCAGCATAGCCTTTGTTCTCCATGTTTATGGAGTAGTGTGAGATGGGTATTCCATATTTCCTTAGGAGGACAATAAGTTTCGAGCAGTAGTTTGTGGTCAGCATCATCACATTATGTTGACGAATTGGTTCAATCCCTTAGTTTCTACTAGGCAGCCATGTCTCATTAGGATACCCACCTACCTAGCCATCCTACCTTCCTATATAAGGGCGTCGTGCCCTCTCCATTGGACACATCTTCTTCAATATACCCAGCTTCATAAGGGGCACATAGGGCTACCACACAAGAGAACAACGATGATTATAAAAGAAAAGATTGAAAAGCTTCATTGCATGTGCATCAAGCATGCCACCTTGGAATAGTAGGAGGCCTTGACAACATGCAAGGATTTGGATATGATTGCTAAAACAATGTGATATTTAAGTAAAGAAGGGGATGATTTAAATGATTGCAAAAGCTATTGTCTTCACTGCAAAGAAGAAGCTATGGTCTAGACTATATGCCAAAGTGTGGACAGCCGAATGGTTGCCAAAAGCTATGTTGTGCCAAGGTTATGCCAAAGGCTATTGAGGCTCATGTGACCTTTGATCATCAAAATACGATTCTAAATTCCACGTTGTTATTCGGATCGTTTCTAGATTGTCGGATGGATTGATGTATATGTGTTCAAGATGGAACACTCAGGTTTAGGAGTTCACATATTGCACTCCATTGTGTTTTAATCTATGCTTTTGTGCCTCATATTATAGTTCAATCTTTGCATTTTAATCTACGCTTTCATACAATCGAGTCTTTGTGTTTTAATCTATGCTTTTCTGCCTTAAGATATTCCTTTTATTGTGTTAGTTGCGACATTCTACCTGCTTCGAATAGACACGGTTGGTTTTGTTGAGCAAAACCCTTCAAAATCCCTCTGTCCCTTTTGCCCCCTACTTAGTGTCCAACCTTGGAAAATAGTCAACTTTCTATAGGAAACGATAAGGTTAATTGCTTGGGCTAGTACATCATACGTAAATGGATCTTAGTACCATTTGAAGTAACGGAAAGGGGAGATGGCACATCACCAATGAAATATGGGAGCAAGATGAATCAAGTTTTTTCACGCTCAGTTCGGTAGGAGATCAATCATCCATTTGCATCAGATATTAGTCACCCAGTTGCAGCCCAGGATCTTGAATTCTCCCTCTTAACGAATAGATGGAAAGGTTGGGTTCCCCGGTCGTGGAGAACAAATATAAAGGGGGGATGGCTAGGCGGGTGTAGTGGTTCACACCAGTTGGACACAACTCTTATTAGTGAAAGAATAGATGGGCCAGGTTGTGCGGGTTCAATCACCAGTAAGCATGTCTCGTGCCTTTTTTTTTCAGTTGCCCCGATAGTTGGGCAGCCTTTGCATGTCGGACGCCTTTTTTTTTGTGAACGTCCGGCCCAGCAACCACATTGGGCCAAGTCAGATAACGCTCCTCCATTTTTTGAGCATGTGGGCGGGTGGTGTGAACCCGCCCTAAGGAAAAGAAGTGGAACAAATCTAATTCTCGACACGCTTCTTTAAGCGAAGGATGCCTAACCTTGAGGAGGAAAAGGTCCCAGTGCTCGGGTGATCCTCCAGACACCCAGGGGAGAATTGAAGCGCCCAAGCTTAAAGTGAGATAAGAGGAGAATTTTTATGAAGGCGGCAACCCTCTAACTACTGATGTTAAACCTGGCATGCCATTGGATGAGAAAGAGGTATGCGACATTCTTATGATGAGTTTGTCTAATAGAGGCAAGGAGTGAAAAAATACGCAAAAATTGTTGTCAAATTATGAAGATGTCTGTGAGAATCCCTGAACTATTGGTGCGAAACTTGACATGGATGAGAAAGATTGATGCGTTTGTGTGCTAATACTACAAAGGAGGAGTGTAAAAATGTGCAAAAAATGTTGTCAAATGATGAAAATGTTGTTGCAAATCCACGCATGGAATTGCTGTACAAATCCACGTGTGGAAATGTCAAGTGGCAACCCATGAAACCACATGAAAATGATGAAATCATGTGTGCAAACAAAATTAGGCAGGGAGCACACTAAAAACATGTGAATTTAACAAATACACTTGGATTTATCTAAAAGCCTATAGATATCTACTAGAATGAAAGAGCACAAAAACATAGTCAATTGGCCTTGGTAGAGTAGGTCTCCGAAAAGTTTCCCATTCCACCTTATCCTTGATCCATCCAACCAGCACCCTCACCACCCCACCACAAGTCTAAGATATCTTGGTTTGGAATGTTGTTAGAGCTCATGTGCTTTTCTTGAATTGCATAATTCATAACCATGTGGCTTTTAGGGATATCAATTTGTAGGCCAAGGAGGTGAGTGTGATTGTTGCTCAAGTCAATATAAGATTGTGTCTAGCTTAGGGAGATATTCCAATCGATAGTAGCGAAATTGGATCTTCTGAACCTTTACATTGCCAAAGCTATTCTCTGGCTCTTAATCATTGTTTGAATCGAGCTATGCCCCCCTTGTTTTGGAAATGGTCTTTTTTCTTGGGATGATGAGCCCTTTTATCTAACACAACCACATTTTGTTTGTTTTGTTTTGTTTTTCTAAATGGTGTTATGCACATGAAAAAAATGTACCTTTAGTCTGAAGATGAGAAGCTAATCAACCTGAGTGCTTTGGCTAGTAAAAGCCCAATTTCAAAGAGAGGCAATTGTGATTACTCCACGATCTTCTTCATTTTGGCTTTGTCATTCATAAATTTGTTTAGTTCGAGGTTATTAATTAAGGAAGAACGTGTTTGGAAGATTCTTGTTTGTTTTCTAAGAGTTTTGGAAATCTTGGGCTTTTTGCCAATGTGAACTCCACCACAACAGCACGCTAAATTTAATTCTAGAGTTACGTGAGATGTTAAGCATGACCATCCTCTGTTGTTTTATTGCTGTGCTCGTATGAAATCACTGTGGTCAGTATTCATTTGCAAAAACAGAGTCACTAAGGAGAGTGATCTTCAACATTTAAGATTTTGTCAAGAGTTGAATATTGAAAGTGCGATAGAGCAGGGTAACTAGGTCAGAGCTGAATTTATTGGCAATAATTTGAGCACCATTGGACCTCCTAAAGAGTTTCAAGTGATAGGTTGCAAATCCACAACGGAAGGGAAGAAAGTGGTGTTGAGGGATTGGCATGAACTATCGTCCACCACAGGCTATACTGTTGTGTTTCATACTTTTGGTAGGGATGTTTATCATGCCTTCGACTGCGAGTGCACGTTAATATGTCTTGCAAAGGTACCACGATATTCAAGGGATCATTGCCCTGGTGAAGGTAGTGGGAGTAGAATATGTGGCACGATGGAGTGCGTATTGCACAGTATGACAACGTAGAAGTTGAGGACATGATCAAGCATATGGGATGGAGTTACGCAAATGCAAAGGACACATCTATTTTCTTGGATTATGTGGGGAGTCCTATGGCACCGATCAAGCATGAACCACCTTCGCTAACAGGGGAGCTGGAGTCATGTGACCCACGTTGGTGGGGTTCACATTGGCATACAAGGGTATGGACTCTCCAAGAGGCTGCCTTCTCAACTCGAAGGCGATATTGTGTACGTGATGGGGGAGGCAATTTGGATCACTGCAATAGTTTGGGTTTAGGCTTTAGGTTTAGGAGTTGGGGTTTAGGGTTATGGGTTAGGGTTCAGGGTTCAAGGGTGTGGGGTTTGGGGTTTAGAATTTCGGGTTTCGGATTAGGGTTAGAATTAAGGATGTTAGGGTTTGGGGCTTAGGGTTAGGGTTAGGGTTTAAGGATTTTAGCTATGTAGGGTTAGGGTTAAGATTTAGGGTGTAGGACTTAGGGGTTTAGGATTTAGGGTTTTAGGTTTCAAGTTAGGGGTTGGGGTTTAGGGTCTATGGGTTAGGGTTTAGGGTTTACGATTATGGTTTATAGTTTTAGGGTTTACGTTTAGGGTTTAGGGATAAGGGGTAAGGGGTTAGGATTTAGGGATTTTAGGGTTTGGAAATTTTAGGGTTTATATTTTAGAATTTAGGGATTTTAGGGTTTAGGGTTTTAGGATTTAGGGTTTGGGTTTTGGGATTTAGGGTTTAGGGGTTAGGGTTTAGGGTTTATGACAACACCTGGAGGTTTGAGCAGAATTTGGATTAGCCATGTTTTCATTGGATTCTTGACTGGGGGAGCAGGTTGCTGAAAAAATTCATGGAAGGAAAAGATAGATGGGCGGTTCTCAGAAGTGGAGGTATATAGAGAACATTGGGACATATGCTCACTGACTTTTCTATCAAGTGACTTAATAGAACGTTGCAATTTTTGGTAATTATCTGTGATTAGTTTAAGATGGGTCTTAAGGCCATTAATACTAATACTAAGGCTTTCAAATTGCTCAAAACAGGAAGGACCAGCATGAGTTGTTTTAGCAACAGCAAAGGGAGGGACTAAAAAAGTATACACAGGTGTTTACCAAAAAGGTAAAGGCAGGAAACTAGTGGACTTATAGACACAATGTGGTGGTCTAAAGACTGAGGGATCGGAATATGGGCTTACAGGATAAGGACGATGTGCAGCTGATTTGGATACTCGGGAGAATTTGGAAAAGTCGGATAGCTCCTCGGAAGTTTCAAGGTCATTGGTGCGGATGTGGTGTTGAAATCCTTTGCCACAACCTCGGCCACGATTATGCCTGGATGAAGGTGGTTGAAGATAGTCACCAATATCTTTTGGTCCGTCATCATCATCAGAAGCTAACATGGTTTTGATTTCCACCTGAGAGTGATGATGCTGAGGGAAGTTCATGTAACTGTATGCGAAAAAATCATCAGAAGAGCTGGAGGAATAAACCTTTTCTCGCAACTAGCAATGAAAGCATTGTGGTATGTCAAACTCAGAGCATTCGAACAAAGATTCGTCTGTGACACCCTGGGAGATGACTTCCTAGTTCTCAGGTTGATTGATCATTGCAAAGAATCCTTTGAGCTGCTTCTTTTGAGAGTTGCGTGGCTGATGTGGGCAATCCTTTGCAAAGTGGCCACAGATAAAACATTCAGAGGAGGAGGCTTTATGGTTTTGATTGAAATCGCATTTGCAAAGAAATATCTGGGGATGGCATTGATATCTGTGACGCAAGCAGAGTTTCCTAATCTTAGGGAATGGAGAACTTCCACATGAGCACTTGGAAGATATCTTATCTTTTGGTCGAGTAGAACGAGACATGTAAGAGGAAGTAGAAGTAGGAGGGCAGAAATCGTGATGGCCAACGAATTGTTGGCAAATAGCTAGAGAAACAAGTCCAAGCTTCTTGAGCTTTTTACGCAGTGTGAATTCGGTACATTGCGTGCGTATATAGACTTGGACCATTTGAAATAGATTTGCAAAAGTAAAATCAGCAACAGTCTTCTGGATTTCTGTGGGCTTGTTATCAATATTCACAATCTTTGTTTGAGCTTCTATTAGGGTCATTATGGTGGTCATTATGGCATCTCTTGATTTATGGAGAAGACTGTACAAATAGTGTCTTTTGGCAGAAGTATCAGCGAATATACTGGCTCGGTAGACCAATTGCTGAACATGCACGTTGTACGCTTCAAGTTGAAACAAGTCACAGAGCTCAAGGGTCGAATATTCGCTAGACGCCTGGGTGCGGTCATCTGTGAATGTCGGTAAGAACTGATTGGAGATCACCGCAATGAGAGCATCAGGAGCATCAGGCTGGTGATTGGCGTCCACACTAGAGAAGATATGCTCCTTGGATTCATCAGAGAGAAATTCCCACCAACTGGCAATAACTCCTGTGAATCCCTTCATAGTCTCCATGGCAGCATCACAAGGATTCCATCTATAAATAGTGACCAAAGACATCATGTGCTCATAGAATATCTTAAGGATGTCTTTCATTGCTTGTGGTGATGTTGCATCAATATTCAGAATATATCTTGGAAAAGACTTATGTTGGAGACGTTGACGAAGATCGGCTTGTTCATTAAGATCACCATTGGTGTAATGCATCTGGAACTCGCCACGTATGAACTGTGCACCGGGAGAATCATAGAAGGCAGTTCTTCTTCCACGCCAAGACTGTTGCTGTGGAGGAGCAGAGGAAGATGGCTGAGGGTCCTCTTCCATGGGCTCAGGTTTGGGAGCCTAGTTCATATACAAGAAAGGCGAAAGATTGGAGGAATTGACAGAATATACACCCGAGGAAATAGGACGCAGAGTGTCATTTGAGGTGCTGGCTGAGGGGTAGGAACCGGATTAATGGGAGAATCCGGGTTGACTTGAGAAAAATGCAGATTAGGATCCAAAGGAATCATGGGAATAGGTGGAACAACTTCAGTTGAATCTTGGGCTTGTTCATCCTGATTTGTCCATCAAAAAGCTCGAATGATAAGATGTGCAAGATCGAGCCATTGTGCAGGTGTTTCCTCGGTATCTGAAGAACTATCTTCTTCAAACAAATCTAGTGGAAGAATCATAAATGCAGGGGCATGTACAGGTTGAAGAGTAAGATCGGGGGGATTGGCAGAAGGAGGTAATGCAGGGGGGAAAGAGCTATACACAGATTGATAAGCATTAGAGTAGGACCATATGTTTGCAATTCATTCAAAGTATGATGTACCTTGCAGTCTAGCTTGCCGACTGCGAGTTGAAGATCATACAAAGCTGAGTAGTAGGCGTCGAGGTAGTCTTGTACTGCAAGGTTGTGCGAATTGCTCCAATTGAGCTGCTGTTGCTTGACTGGCATGTCATTTGTTGCTTGATCCTCCAGAGCATATGGTGCATGGATGGACTTGAGCTTGCCATCATCTAAGGTGGACTGGAAACGAGACATGGTTGGCCACTGGATTGGCCTAAACATCATCATAGGTGTCATTCGATCAGAAGAAGTGATAGCATCAAAATTGGAATGCGACTGTGGACGATGATTTACTGCTGTAGACCTTCTGTACTATAGACTAGCATTTGTAGGATATCTTGAGGCAGCAGAAGAAGAAATCCAATCTTGGATGGCCTCAACCTTTTCGGGAGAAAGCGGTGCCTCAGTGGCGACCTCATTGTCAGTGGCTGGAATTCTAGCAATTGAGACTCGAAATGAAGCAGGGAATGAGAGACGCATAACTTTTTTACCATGATCTATAGAGCATCGTCAAATCACTGCTTTGGACTGTGAATCTTCAATTTGGAACCGGGGAAAGCTGTGCTGATGTTTCTTCAAGAACTTGCTTGTAATCCATTTCCCATTCTTCTGGCATGGGCAATGCATCGAAAGGAAAATGGGTTATTTCTGCATTGGACTTGCCATATAAGACGCACTCATCGGAAGGATGGACATTACAGGGAATTGGGTGAATGGTAGAAACTAGATAGTTAATGGAGCGGATGTGTATAGCACAATGTTCAGAATGGGGCTTCATAGGAAGACCTTTAACCTGTACATATAATCTGAGTGCAGTGGACAAGTAGGGATTATGCAGAGACATCTTAAAATTTGGATATACTACTATGTATACTAGTTTCTTATTCAGGGAACCGTGCACTAAACCTATACATGCATCCTTAATATTAAGATGAGGGGTATTCACAAGGTTGACCATACATGTGGCATTAACTCTAGAATGGAACAAGGGCTCAATAGCTAAGATGAAACAACCATAATGTATGTAGTGATAACCTGTATGTACATGAATAAAGGCAGATAAACTCCTGTGTTGCCTTTATCAGCTATATTCACACATACCTTTGAGATTTTGATGTGCTTGAGTGCCTTGAACTGAAAAGCAAAGAATTTGTTTACCTCTTCTGGATCAATAATTAAAAGATTCCAAGTGTTCCTTGATTCAGAGATTTCGGTGCATATGGAGTGGTCTGAAAGGGTAAATCCTCACGCAGAGTGGCTCAACCTCAAACCGCACTCTCCTGGACTTTAGCGAGGAGCTCGATTAGTGCCTTTTGGACCTTACACCAAACACACACCCTAAACCCCACCCCTAACCCTAAACCCTAAACCCTAAACCTTGCCTGCAAAAAACCGGTTTAGGATTTAGGGGTTAGGGTTAGGGGTTAGGAGTTAGGGTTTTGAATTTAGGGTTTTTAAAGGTTTTTTAGGATTTAGGGTTTTTTAGAGTTTAGGGTTTAGGGATAAGGTTAGGGTTAGGGTTAGGGTTAGGGCTTAGGGGTCAAGGTTAGGGTTAGGGTTTACGGTTTGGGAGGGTTTAGGGTTTAGGGTTTAGGGTTTAATGGTTTAGTTTTTGGATCTGAAACAGTATCTAATGTATAGTAATCTTCCATAGGCCATGGGTCAGGACTAATGGACTCGCCATCACTATATCTCTCATTCCAAGATGAATAGTGTAATTCATGGTTAGAGTTCAGATTGTTCCCATCGGAGTTGTAATCCCAGATTGGCCAGGTGTTAAGCCTTTGGGTAATATCTTTTGAAAGAGTGGATGGGCATGGCTCAAAAGATTGCTGCTGAGTAGAAATAAGTGCAGGACATGTAGTGTAAGTGGGGACTATGGTTTCAATTTGTGGAGGGAATACCAAAGGGGAACTATAGTCAATGATGGGTGACTCACTATCCAATCCTGGAGTAGCATAAACCTTTGTTCGTACGAAGGCTTGAGAGTATATTCAAGGGGTTGCCATAGGAGAGCTTCTTTTTCTGCAAAGAAGTTTTTTAGAGGTGGTGGCATTGAACCAGCTAGAATTGCTTCTGGGGCTTCTACCATGGATTCTCGGTCACCTGTGGTTGGCAATATTCTTTTAGAATTCTCCCATAAATTCTTGGGTGAAGCGAATGCCTCTGCAGGGGGATCGAACATTAAAAAATCCTTTCTTTGCTGTGGTTCAAAATTAACAGGAATAGGACTTAGCTTTGCAGGCAAAGACATAAGACCTGTATGTGGGAGAGGCTTGGTAGCTGCCACTTATATCTACGGCTATGTTACTATCGGTACTGTAGGTATATTTTGAGGCCCCAAGTCGTTGGTCTTGCTTGCTACTTGGGCCACTGTACCTTTGAGCTCTTTCACATCTCTTGCGATTTGATCTAGGCGCTCTTGCACCATTTGGTTGTGCAAGTTGCACCAATTTAGTTATTGGTTTGCCAAAGGCTAAGCCGCTTCTTTTTGTACTACTGTAAATGGAGAAAACACAGCTTTATCAGATCCTTCATGGGTAAAGCTTTTGAAAGGAATAGTTTCTAGCCATTTCTGATCCTTAAATTCGAGGGATCATCATCATATCCTGGGAGATGCTTGCACTGTTGATGACTTTGTCAAAATTGCTTCGATTCTGTGGCATGTCATTTACTGCAATGTGCTTTCTATAACGTAGTGATGCATCAGAACCATGACCTTCTCCAAGCGGTTGCTCGTGGCATTTAGACTAAGGTGCTTCGTCGCCATTTTCGCTTTATTTTTAAAACTGTAAATCCCATGCAAGTCAGATTCTTGAATCAAAAGAGGGAACTATTTGGGATCTGATTCAGAGTTGACGGCTTCATAGTCTATCTCCCATTGGGATGGTAAAACCACATCATCATATTTAAATGGCACTACATCTCCATGAGATTGTCCATACAGAATGCATTCAACTTTGTTAGGAACGTTTCTTGGGATATGATCTATTGTATTCACCAAGAAACAGCAAGATCGGATGTGGATAGCAGCAAACTCAGATGAGGGTTTCATATCTAGACCTTTCACCTCAACATATAACCTAATGGCAGTGCTCATGTATGGTTCATATAAAGACATTTTGAAATTTGGATATATATATGTCCAAGTCGGTCCTTTTGCTAAAGTTCCTCGGATCATTCTAATCCTAGCATGGGACAAACGTTTGTGACGGGTGTCACACAACATGGCAAGGCAAGATCCATTAATGCCTGCTTTGAATAGCGGTTCTATGGCAACAACAAAACATCCAAAATGGATGTAGCGATATCCTATTTTTCGAAAACATTCTATCTCTTATTCTGAAAAGATAGGAAGGTAGACACCTTGGGTGCCTTCATTCATGATATCTACAATGATTTCAGAGACTTGTATATAACTCTTTGCTTTGAGAAAGAACTTCGAAAAGGTAGAGAGCTTATATACACTCGAAGCAGATACTGCTGGCATATTCCATTGTTGAGGAGTCCAATCTGCAAGATCACTAGCTTAGGCTACCATGTTGTTGGAGTGGATCTGGATTTCAACATGGTCAAAGAAGAGTTAACGGATCAAGACAAGAATATAATATGCACTATGCTTGAAACACAAAGATATATAGAATTACTTGGCTCGAAAACCTTACGCCTTTTTCATCGACTTTGATGGTGAGCAAATCAATTATTGTGTCAATCTTTTTGGTGTTCCCAGCAATCAATAGGCATTCCATATTCCTAATAGGATTGATCCAAAATCTCAACTTTTACCAAGAAAGATTGATGTTCACAAGGATAAGTATGAGCAACGATCTTAGACTGATTCTCCTCCTACAATGATACCGAGAGGAAGTAGAAACTCAAAATGTTCTGATGAAGCATGAATGAAACAAATATAAGCGGGATATTCTGTAGGGGGAGAAGTGCGGTATTTAAAATGTGAAGCATCTGTAGCAAAGAAGAACTCGTAAGAAATTTCGAAGTGATGGTACTGAAGCGGCATGAAGAGAGAACCAGGTTCTGATACCAACAACTGGAGAGAAGGGAGTGCAAGAAGTGTAGAATGTGAGTGCAAGAAGTGTAGAATACAACGAAAGAGTAAAGCATGAAAACTCCAAAGACTAGATTCTCATTTAGAGTAGTTTACGATATGCTCTTTACAATCCAAGCCACAACAGGCTAAACACTTGGGATATTGGGGTGAATCAGCAAGGTAGTAAATACAAGAGCATCCTCGTGTCTGCTTGATGACAACAACTTTACTGCGGAGACTCCATTGAGCATGGATTTCCCTTTCACAAATGTGTCTGAAAAGGCTAAGATTGCGGGGCTGAGTCATAAGCGGAGTATAAATAGAGGGACATTTTTTGACGGAAGGCTGAGGTTCTGGAAGATGGACAAAATGAGGAGGCATTTATAAGCACGGGCTTTTGGGAAGGCAAGGTGAGAGTGGTGATGAGGGAGTGAGTTCCTTGATGTCAATCGGGGGAATTTATAGACGGGGTGAGGCATTGTGTTCTCATTGTCGTGCCTACGGAGCCATGTGATCTGCCTGCGAGACCATGTGATCCTCGTCAGTCGACATGTGATCTGCCAGTGCCTTTCGGTGGGATGTGATGGAGGTCTTGCCAGGGACAGTTGGTAGTGTCTATTCATTTTCGGTGGAATTTGACTCTTCTGACAGTGGAGGTCTTACCAGGGACAGCTGGTAGTGTCTAACCACATTAAAAACTAAAATCTTAAAAATAAGTGAAGGTCTTACCAGGGACAGCTAACAGTGTCTATTCACCCTCTTAAAATAATGGGGGTCTTATCGATTTTCTCGACAATGTCTACCCATGTACAAAAATAATAAAATTTATTTAGGTGGGTCACTTGGTGCTCCTTCACATGTCAGCATATCAGCCATGCTATTATGGATTCCTTTTTTCCATTCTATTTTGAAGTCATATCTTGAGAAGAACTCTTGTCATCTGGCAAGTCTTTCTCTTTGGATTTGGCCATCTATTTTTTGGGTGAGGAAAGTGCGAAGGTTTTGATTGTCAGATCTAATGATAAATTCTTTGTTAAGCACAAAAATTTCAAACCTTTGGATGGCACGTTTGATCGCTAGAATCTCTTTTTCATTAGAGTGATATTTTAGTTTCATTGTTGTGAACGTTCCGCTATCATATGCACAAATATTTTCTGATCCATCAAGGAGCTTTTCTAGTAAAATTGCTCCCCAAAACTTATCAGAAGCGTCTGTCTCAATGATAATGAGAGCGTTTTCTTGGGCATGCTGAGTTTTGAGAGGGTTTTCACCTTTTGCTTGATGGTGTGAACTGCTTGTGTTTGTTCTTCGGACCATGTTGGACCATTTTTCTTCAAGACTTCCTGGAGGGGGCTTTGTCTTTTGCCAAATCGTGATAAAATTTGGAGAGAGAATTTAAGCAACCCAAAAACCTTTGCAATTGTTTTTTGTCTTTCAGTATATCTGGGAAATTGAGAAGTTTTAAGCTAACATGATCTTGCATTTGGATTTGTCCTTTGTAAATATGCAATCCCAAAAACTCTATTGCTTCTTTTGCCAAATGTATCTTGCTTTCTGAGAGAACAAGGCCCTTGGAATGAATTACCTTGTATAGTGTGATGAGATGCTTGTAGTGCTCTTGCAAAGTCTTGCTGAAAAGCAAAATATCATCAATGTAAACTACGCAGAAGTTGTGATACTTACCAAAAATATCATCCATCATTTTTTGAAATTTGACAGGGGCAGTTTGAGTCCCATGGGTAACACATTCCATTGGTAGAAGCCTTAAGGTACCATAAATTCACTTTTACACCTATTTACTTTCATCAAGCCAATTTGCCAGAATCCAGACTTTAGATCAAATTTTGAAAAGATCGAGGCCCCTGCTATCTTTTGCATGAGGTGCTCTTTATTAGGAATTGGATAATTCATAGCAATTAGACACTGGTTCAAGGGTTTGTAATTGATCACTGTTCTTTTCTTGCCTCTCTTTTGTTCTGAATGCTTGTTGACATAAAATGCTGCAGCTATCCATTCTGATTTTGAGCATGTGATAAGGCCTAACTTTTGCAATTCTTCTAGTTCATTCTTACAAAGAGATCTGTCTTCTTTTGTAAATCCATATGGGGATTCCTTGAAGGGCTTGCTACCTTCTTTCAAATGTAATGATACTGAGTAATTGAATACTTCTTTGAAGGCTAATGGGGATTCTCTACTACAATCTTTGATAAATTTTTTCTTCAATGCTTCCAATTCTTCATCAATTTGAAAAAACTCATAGTTGCTGGAAGCTCTTACCATTAGAGTGTCTTGTTGGTTTCTCTGGCTAGGATGTTCCTTCTTCTGTATTACTTCTGCTGCTGCGCCAAGAAGGCAGCTTGTTGACTTTTTTCTGGATCTTTCTTCTCTTCCTACTGTTGGATAATGCGGACGATATCTTCTTCTGAATATTCATCTGGTGCCTGTGCATCTTAGAATGCATGCTGAGCTGCTTCTGAGTCTTCTCTCTCATGTGTAAAAGTGCGGTCTTGGGCTATAATGGCTTCTTTGTGTTATTGGACCATAGCAACTTGTTCTAAGTTGTCTACTGGTTTGATTTGGTAAGTTGTTTCTTCCTTGCATGGGACTACCACAAACCTTCCATTCATATGCAATGCTAGCCAGGAAAGAGAAACACATACTAGAACATGCTTAGAGAGAAAATTTATACCTCGCGTGAATCCTTTAGTTGTCTTGACTGCAGCGTCATGAGGATTCCATCTGTAGATTGTGACCAAAGACATCATGTGTCTATAAAAGATCTTGAGGATGTTTTTCATTGCTTGTGGTGAAGCTGCATCAATGTTCAGGATATATCCTGGGAAGGATTTGTGTTGGAGACGATTGCGAAGATTGTGGCTTACTCATTGAGATCTCCATCGGTGTAGTGTGTTTGGAATTTACCACATATGAATTGTGCACCAAGAGAATCATAGAAAGTTGTTCATACTCCGCGCTAAGACTGTTGTTAGGGGGGAGCAGAGGAAGACGGCTGGGGATCCTCTTCCATGGGCTCATGTTTTGGGAGCTTGGTTCATATACAGGAAAGACAAAAGGTTGTAGGAATTGACAAAATAGACACTAGGGGAAATAGGGCGTAGAGTGTCAGTTGGAGGTGCTGGCCGAGGAGTAGGAACTATAGGAGTAGTGGGAGGATCAGGAGTTACATGCAGAAAGAACAAAGTGGGATCCAGAGGAATCATGAGAATTGGCAGAACAACTTCAACTGGATCTTATGCTTACTCATCCTGGTCAGTCCAACGGAAAGCTCTAGGGATGGGATGTGCAGGGTCAAGCCATTGGGCAGGTGTATCCTCCGAGTCAGATAGTGTCTTCTTCAAACAGATCTATGTTGGGATATCTCAAGGTCTTTCTTCCCAAAATCTTTGAGAGCTTGGTTCTCCACCTACAAACGACCATTGCCCAAACCCTCTGAGCTGGAAACTCCTCTAGTATGGGCGAACTTCCACCTGCAAGCAATTGAAGAAAAAATGTCTGTGGTGGCTGCCATTCCCCAAACAGCGCATTTTTCGCCATTTCTTCTATTGGCAGAAGTGGAGGCAATCCAATCTTAGACGGCTTTAGCTTTTTTTGAAGACATAGACACCTCTGAAGGAGTGTCGTGCTCTGCAGTCAGTATTCCTGCAATGAAAATCTGAGAGGAAGCAGGAAAAGAAAGATGCATGACTTTCTTACTGTGATCTCCTGAGCAGCGTTATATGATGGCACGAGAGCTGGAGTCTTCGATTTGGAACTTAGGAAGTTGGGAGGAAGACTCTTCGAGGATCTGACGATAGTCCATCTCCCATTCTTCGGGCATAGGCAGGGCATCGAAATGAAACTTCGTAACCTCAGCGTTTGTCTTACCGTAAAGGACGCATTCATCCGGACTATGTACATTGCGAGTGGAGCATGTTTGTACAGTACCATTAGTGCTGTTGGGAGAAGCGCACTATCTAAGTGGAGCATCTTTGTACATTGCTTTTAGTGGTAGTCAGTGTCAGGACTAGTGAAGGTCTTATCTAGGACAACAGGCAGTGTCTAATCACCTTTATACAAGGTCCCTGATGGAGGTCTTATCCAATGTCGACAGTGTCTACCCAAATAGGAAGAGGAGAGTGTTAGTGTCCAGGTCCATTACTGGTTGGAGTGAGGAGTCCAGAATGATGTTGGGCCCAATAAGGAGCACCTTCGTGGAAGAGCATGCTAGGAAGGAAATTGGTGCTACTTTTCTTCCATTCCACCGTGAAGTCGTACACGTGAAGTCGTACATGGAGAAGAACTCCTGCCAAAGGGCTAATCGTCCACGACTAATTTGCTTATCAATCTTACAGGTGCAAAAGGTCTTGAAGTTTTGATTGTCAGTGCGGACAATGAAGGCTTTGTTGAGGATGAAGAGTTCAAGTTTTTGGATTGCCCGTTTGACTGCAAGGATTTCTTTTTCAACGGAATGGTAGTTCTTCTCAGCTCCTTGGAACAGGCCAGATCAGAAGGCACAGACGACCACCTGGTTTAGTGTTTTCTCGAGAAGGATGACACCCCAAAAATGATTGAAGGCATCTGTTTCAAAGATAAGAGTGGCATCCTTGGAGGGAATGGTAAGGGCAGGCAAGTGCTGTAACTGAGCTTTGATGTGTTGGAGTGCAACTGTTTGGTCAAGACCCCACGTTGGACCATCTTTTCAGAGGCAGAGTTGTAGTTGTTGATATCTATCCCTTGCCAGGTGTTCATAGAAAGGAGCAATATAGTTGAGACAGGCAAGGAACCGTTGGAGTTGGGTTTTGTCCCTTTTTTCATCGGGGAAAGCTTACAAGGCCTTAAGAACATGATCTTGTAATTGAATAGCGCCTTGGTAGACTTGTACTCCAAGGAATTCAATAGATGACTGGCCGACTAAGATTTTTGATGGAGATAAAACAAGCTCCTTTTGTTGGAGCAGTTGATGAATAACCTAGAGGTGTTTGAAGTGACTTTGCTCATCTTTGCTGTATATAAGGATATCATTTACGTATACAAGACAAAATGAATGGAGTGGAGCAAAGATAGAATCCATAAATTTTTGAAATTCTACGGGGACTGTTTTGAGGCCAAAGGTAAAACAATCCATTCATAGAATCCCTGCGGAACCACAAACCTAGTTTTGTGCCAGTCTTGCTGAAGAAGGCCAATCTACCAGAAGCCTGCTTTGAGGTCTAACTTGGAAAAGATCGTGGCTCCAGTGATCTTTTGCATAAGATACTCCTTGTTGGAAAGGGGATAAGATAGAGAGACCAAGCATTTAATCAGAGGCTTATAATTAATCACAAGCCGTTTCTTCCCATGTTTCTGCTTAGAGTGCTTATTGACATAAAATGCAACTGCTGCCCATTCCGAGTGGGATTCCCTAATCAAGCCCATACTGAGGAGCTCAGCAATCTCCTTGTTACAAAGCTGGCGATCTTCCTGTGTGAATCCATATGGACTTTCTTTGTAGGGCTTAGAGCCTTCTTTTTAAGGGAGAGTTATCTGGTGCTGGAATGCGTGTTTGAAAGCCATAGAAGAATCACTGCTACAGTTATCAATCAACCTTTTATGCATTTGTTGGAGTGATTCGCATAAGAACAAAGAATGTGCTTGCTTTCGTAGAATCTTCTGCTCATCCTAGTGTACCATTTCTGTAATATATTGATCCAATTCATTGTCAGGTAACAAATCTTGGGCCTCAGGCGGAGGACTGAATTCGAGGCATTTCACAGGAGAAAGCTCAGGAGTATCCAAAAACTCAGCTGGTGGGTCACAGAGTGAAGGAGATTGTTCCGCTATATAGATGATATACTAATCTACAGCAAGGATGAGCAGAGTCATTTAAGCATCTCCAGGTCATTTATCAATTGCTTCGAGAAAGGGGTTATACTATCCCCATCAAAAATTCTAATTGGTCAATCTTCTATCGAATTTCTTGGGATCCAGATTCACCAAGGAGCAATTCAGCTGCAAGACTATGTTCTCGAAGCCTTGGAGGCTTTCCCAGATGAAATACGAGACAAATCTCAGCTTCAACGATTTCTTGGATGTCTCAACTATATAGCTCCTTTCTATGAACACCTAGCACGAGACAGATATGAGTTGCAACTCTGCCTAAGGAAGGATGGTCCTTCTTGGGGTCCAGAGCTGACAGCTGCACTACAATGAATCAAGGCCCAACTACAACATCTACCTGCACTCACCATTCCATCCCAGAATGCCACTCTCATCATTGAGACAGACGCATTTGACTGTTTCTGGGGTGCCATTCTTTTAGAGAAGACACCAGATCAAGAAGTCATCTGTGCTTTCAGATCTGGTCTATTCCAAGGTGCTGAAAAGAACTATCACACTATCGAGAAATAAATCCTTGCAGTTAAATGGGCAATCCAAAAAACTCGAACTATTCATTTTGAATAAGGTCTTTATTATCCGCAGTGACAATCAGAATTTCAAAACCTTATGCACTCGAAAGATTGATAAGCAGATCGATCGGGGCCGTTTAGCTCGTTGGCAAGAATTCTTCTCAATGTATGATTTCACGGTAGAATGGAAGAAGGGTAGCACCAATGTACTTCCCGACATGCTTTCCCGCGAAGGTGCTCCTTACTGGGCCCAACATAATGCTAGACTAATTACACCAACTAGCGCTGGATAGTAACACTGTCCTTTCCCTGATGAATAGACACTATCCACATCGGATAAGACCTTCATCAGAAATCTTGTACATAAGGTGATTAGACACTGTCTGTTGTCCCAGATAAGACCTTTACCAACACTGATATTGACAGCCACTCGATACACCACTATACAAAGATGCTCTACGAACATAGTGCGCCTTTTTCGCCCCAGTGCGCCACTCAAAACATCACTGTACAAATATGCTCCACTGACATAGTGCGCCTTTTCCAGCACCACTACCTAAGTGCGCCACTTGGAAGCATAATTACTTGCACCACTCTTTGTATATAAGGAAGACATTGGGCTCATTCTTGGCAGAGTTTGCCTGAGTCCGCCTAGAGTCTTTGAGCCTCCAGCCTTCCATTGTATTCTTTCTCTGCTCTTAATATACCGAAGCTTCCAAGTCTATCGTTCTGTTCAACTTAGTTGCATTCTTAGTTGCATTACTTAGTTGCATTACTTAGTTGCATTACTTTCTCTGCTCTTAATATACCGAAGTTTCCAAGTCTATCGTTCTGTTCAACTTAGTTGCATTCTGCATGCCTACTCCCTTCTTCCTCCTTTCAAATGCCAACATCTCCTTTCGTGTCACATACGAACTGTTCTACGCTCCATCTCCTACCACCCGTGACTGCCATTCTTCCCCCGTTACTCCATATCCCGTGTACGTTTGTTTCATTCATGCCTCATCTCCTTCGTTCCAATTCGCTCTTCCTCTCGGCATTATACTAGGTTTCAGGACCTGGTCTGCATAATTCCTATTCCGCTCCGTTGCCGCTTGCTTAACTTCCGAGTTCCACTAATCGTCTGAGCCTTTGTTCCCTTTTGGTATCAGAGCCTTGTTTCCTTGATCCTAGATCGTTTCAAAAGTCACTAAGAGAGCTCCCTTCTTTGAGGCCAGAGAGAGCCAGTTTGTGATTGAGCTGAGTTATGTGAGGAACTTATCTCAGTTGTGTGAGGTCCAATCTATTAACTATCTTGTATCTACCATCAACCCGATTCCGAGCAATGTACACAGTCCAGATGAATGCGTCCTTTACGGCAAGACAAACACTGAGGTTACAAAGTTTCATTTCAATGCCCTGCCTATGTCCAAAGAATGGAAAGTGGACTATCGTCAGATTCTCGAAGAGTCTTCCTCCGAACTTGCCAAGTTCTAAATCAAAGATTCCAGCTCTCGTGCCATCATACGATGCCGCTCAAGAGATTACAGTAAGAAAGTCATGCGTCTTTCTTTTCCTGCTTCCTCTCAAATTTCCATTGCAGGAATACTGGCTACAGAGCACGACACTCCTTCAGAGGTGTCTATGTCTTCAGAAAAAGCTGAAGCCGTCCAAGATTGGATTGCCTCCACTTATGCCTCAAGGCACCCAGCTGATACAATCTTACAATATAGGCAATCCACGGCCGTCAATCATCATCCCCAAGCTCATTCAAATTTCGATGCGGTAACAGATCGTGTCGCTCCAATGATGATGTTTACTCCTACACAATGGCCGAAGTCTTTTGGTTTCCATGCTACCACCACGGATGGTTTTCAAAAGTCGATACATGCTCCATATGCATTGGTGGACAGTTCTTTATCGACTAATGAAGTTTCAGTTGAGCAGCAGCAGCTTAACTACTGTAACTCCCATAACTTGGCAGTACAAGAATGTCTTGATGCATGTCAGTTGGCATTATATGATCTCCAGCTTGCCATAGGATGTTTGGACGCCAAGGTGTATTCTGTTCTCCAGGAGCTACCACACTCGGTACACATTTGAGACTGCTTCTTCATTAATGTTTCCTCCTCCTGATCTGTTTGAGGATGTCAAAGTAACTGATGACTTACCCTACTCTACTACTGAATGGCTTGACCCTGCACACCCTATCATTAGAGCATTCGAGTGGACAGATCAAGATGCACAAACAAATGATCCAACTGAGATAGAGCCTCCTATTAATGTCATTTTGTTGGACCCTACTTTATTCTTTCCCCATCTCGATGATCCTGTCCCAATTTCAGTTGCTGTTTCTCCTCCTGTCGAAGAAGCATCTCCTCCTTCGTCCCGTACATATTCGGTCAGCTCATCTTCTTTTCCTCCTTTCGTGTATATGAACGAAGAACCTAAACAAGAGCCAATGGAAGAAGAAATGCCTCACTTCTCTCATACACCTACGCAGCCTTATTGGGGTGGCCGTCACACAGCATATTATGATTCTCCAGGTGCCCAGTTTATTAAAGGTGAGTTTTAGCCTTACTACACCGATGGTACCGTGATCTCCGTAATAGAATGCAACATAAATCGTTTCTTGGTTATATTCTGAATATTGATGCTGCCACCCCACAGGCCATGAAGGATATCTTGAAAATCTTCTATGGTTACATGATGTCTCTTGTCACAATCTATAGATGGAATCCCAGAGACGCTGCTGTCGAGACGACCAAAGGCTTTATAGGCGTGATTGCGAATTGGTGGGAATTCCTTAGCGATGAGTCTAAGGAACATATATTTTCTAGCCTTGACAGCAACAACCAGCCAAATGCTTCCGACGCCTTGATTGATGCCATCTCCAACAACACCTTTTATTAATTTTGGATTGGTGCACTATCTAAATTCATTTTGTGAGATAATTTTGCATAAAATATTAAAAAAAAAGAGGTTCTTATAAAAGAAAACATTGAGTCAAAAAAAAAGATTTTAAAAAATCAAATTAGAAAAAATGACATGAGATGTTATTAAAACTAAAGTACATTAAAAATAGAGGACATCACATTGTTAAAAGAGACAAAAAGTAAGATTTTACAAAATCAAATTAGGAAAAATGGCATGACATGTTATTAAAATTAGAGTACATTTAAAAAAGAGCACATCATATTTATACAAGAAGTAGATCATATAACTCAAAGCCATATGGTATCAAAAAATACCTTACATTAGCTCCTTGAAGATCTCATCTTGGTTTCTCTTATCTTCTTAATCATCCAAAGTCTAGAAGATCTCATCATTGGTCTCTCTTATCTTCTGAATAACCAAATCTTTCACTGCCTCCATAGTTGTATCCTCAACATAATTACATGCAAAGAAGTAATTTAAGCAATCACAAATTGTTTCTTTATAATTTCTTTGTGAGAATCTTATTATTCTCTCAGCATTCGCATCAAATCGCCCATGACGAGAGCTGCGATAACAAAGGTTACTTAAGAAGTCTAAGAGATCTTGTCGTGCTTTTTTAATGTCTTAAAAGTCTTTCACTCTCTGCTATCTTGAGTCTCCAACAAATTCTTGACAAAGGTTACTTAAGAAGTCTAAGAGATCTTTTCTCGGGCTGGGAGCTGGACAATTCTTGTCCAGCTCCCAGCTCGAGAAAAAATCTCTTATAACACTGACTTGGTGAAATTCTTGCCCAACTCCCAGTCCGAGAAAAGATCTCTTAGACTTCTTAAGTAACCTTTGTTAAGAATTTGTTGGAGACTCTCAAGATAGCAGAGAGTGAAAGACTTTTAAGACATACTATAAAAGCACGACAAGATCTCTTAGACTTCTTAAGTAACCTTTGTTATTACAGCTCTCGTCATGGGCGATTTGATGCGTATGCTGAGAAAACAATAAGAGTCTCAGAGAAATTATAAAGAAATAATTTGTGACTGCTTAAATTACTTCTTTGTATGTAATTATGTTGAGAATACAGCTATGGAGACAATGAAAGATTGGGTTATTCAAAAGATAAGACAGACAAATGATGAGATCATTTAGACTTTGGCTGATTAAGAAGATAAGAGAGACCAAGATGAGATCTTCAAGGAGCTAATGTAAGGTATTTTTTGACACCATATGGCTTTGAGTTATATGATCTACTGCTTGTATAAATGTGATGTGCTCTTTTTTAAATGTACTCTAGTTTTAATAACATGTCACGCTATTTTTTATAATTTGATTTTTTGAAATTTTACTTTTTCTCTTTTAACAATGTGATGTCCACTATTTTTAATGTACTCTAGTTTTAATAACATCTCACGTTATTTTTTTTAATTTGATTTTTTAAAATCTTTCTTTTTGACTCAATGTTTTGTTTTATAAGAGTCTCTTTTTTTTAAATATTTTATCCAAAATTATCTCACAAAATGAATTTAGACAGTGCACCAGTCCAAAATTAATGAAATAGGTGTTGTTGGAGATGGCATCAATCAAGGCGTCGGGAGCATTTGGCTGGTTGTTGCTATTAATGCTAGAAAATATCTGTTTCTTAGACTCATCGCTAAGGAATTCTCACCAATTCGTAATCATGCCCGTAAAGCCTTTGGTCGTCTCGACAGCAGCGTCTATGGAATTTCATCTATAGTTTGTGACAAGAGACATCATGTGACCATAGAAGATTTTCAAGATATCCTTCATGCCTGAAGGGTGGCAGCATCAATATTCAGAATATAACCATGAAACGATTTATGTTGCATTCTGTTATGGAGATCATCTGGTTCATCCATGGTACCATCGGTGTAGTGAGGCTAAAACTCACCTCTAATAAACTGGGCACCTGGAGAATCATAACATGCTGTGCGGCGGCCACGCCAATAAGGCTGCTGAGGTGTATGAGAGGAGTGAGGCACTTCTTCCTCCATTGGCTCTTGTTTAGGTTCTTGGTTCATATACACGAAAGGAGGAAAAGAAAATGAGATGACCGAATATGTACTGGGCAAAGGAGGAGATGCTTCTTCAACAGGAGGAGGAACAACTGGACCTGGGGCAGGATCATCGAGATGGGAAAAGAATAAAGTAGGGTCCAACGGAATGTAGTGAGACTAAAACTCACCTCTAATAAACTGGGCACCTGGAGAATCATAATATGCTGTGAAGCGGCCATGCCAATAAGGCTACTGAGGTGTATGAGAGGAGTGAGGCACTTCTTCTTCCATTGGCTCTTGTTTAGGTTCTTGGTTCATATACACGAAAAGAGGAAAAGAAAATGAGCTGACCGAATATGTACTGGGTGAAGGAGGAGATGCTTCTTCGATGAGAGGAGAAACAACAACTGAACCTGGGGCAGGATCATCGAGATGGGAAAAGAATAAAGTAGGGTCCAATGTAATGACATTAATAGGAGGCTCTATCTCAGTTGGATCATTTGCTTGTGCATCTTGATCTGTCCACCCGAATGCTCTAATGATAGGGTGTGCAGGGTCAAGCCATTCAGTAGTAGAGTAGGGTAAGTCATCAGTTACTTCGACATCCTCAGATAGATCAAGAGGAAACAATAATGAAGGACCAGTCTCAAATGTGAGGTGAGGGGGACTAGCAGAAGCATGAGGTAAAGGACGAGAAAGAGCAGTATGTGACATTATATGATCTCCACCTTGCCATTGGACATCTAGACGCCAAGGTACATTCTGTTCTCCAGGAGCTACCACACTCTGTACATTCAAGACATTCTTGTAGTGCCAAGTTATGGAAGTTACACCAGTTAAGCTGTTGTTGCTCAACTGGAACTTCATTAGTCGATAAAGAACTGTCCACCAATGCATATGGAGCATGTATCGACTTTTGGAAACCATCCGTGATGGTAGCTTGGAAACCAGAAGACTTCAGCCATTGTGTAGGAGTAAACATCATCATTGGAGCGACACGATCTGTTACTGCATCAAAATTTGAATGAGCTTGGGGATGATGATTGATGGCCGTGGATCGCCTATATTGTAAGCTTGTATTAGCCGAGTGCGTTGAGGTAGAAGTGGAGGCAATCCAATCTTGGATGGCTTCAGCTATTTCTGAAGACATAGACACCTCTAAAGGAGTGTCGTGCTTTGGAGCCGGTATTCCTGCAATGGAAATTTAAGAGAAAGCAAGAAAAGAAAGACGCATGACTTTCTTACTGTGATCTCCTGAGTGGCGTCGTATGATGGCATGAGAGTCGAGTCTTCGATTTGGAACTTGGGAAGTTGGGAGGAAGACTCTTTGAGGATCTGACGATAGTCCATCTCCCATTCTTTGGGCATAGGCAGGGCATCGAAATGAAACTTCGTAACCTCAGCGTTTGTCTTGCCATAAAGGATGCATTCATCTGGACTGTGTACATTACGAGGAATCGGGTTGATGGTAGATACAAGATAATTAATAGATTGGACATGCATGGCACAATGTTGTGATTTTGGCTTCATAGAGAGACCTTTGACCTTTACATACAACCTAAGTGCAGTAGAAAGATGAGGATCATGGAGGGACATCTTGAAGTTTGGATATACAACCGTATACACAGGTTCCTTATTAAGGGAACCATGGACTAGACCAATACGGGCATCACTGATGCTAAGATGATGGGTATCAACAAGACTAACCATACAAGTAGCATTTACTCCTGATCTAAACAAAGGTTCTATTGCTAGAACAAAACAGCCATAGTGTATATACTGATAACCTGAGCGAATGAAAGAGTCGATTTGAAAGGAAGAAAACAGAGGCAAGTACACACTGGTATTGCCCTCATCCGCTATATTGATGCAAACCTCAGAAATCTTTATGTGCCTAAGAGCTTTGAACTAGAAGGCAGAGAATTTGTAAACTTCCTCGCGATCTATGAGAGGAAGGTTCCAAGTATTCTTGGAGTCGGACAACTCAGTAGAAGTGGAAGCAGTATGGGGAGAAGAGAAACGGGCAGAGAGGGAACGAATAGCCTTTGCCATGGTGGTATGAAAGCGTCGGGTCCTTAAACTGAGATAAGTTCCTCACACAACTCGGCTCAAAGGGGGGAGCTCTCTTAGTGACTTTTGGAACGATTTAGGATCAAGGAAACAAGGCTCTGATACCAAAAGGAAACAGAGGCTCAGACGATCAGTGAAACTCAGAAGTAAAGCAAGCGGCAACGGAGCGGAATAGGAATTATGCAGACCAAGTCCTAGAAACTAGTATAATGCCGAGAGGAAGAGCGAATTGGAACGAAGGAGATGAGGCGTGAATGAAACTAAGAAATAAGTCCCATATTGAGGAGCTCAACAATTTCTTGGCACCCCAGAACCCTAAACCCTAAACCCTGCACCCTGCCTGCCTGCCTACAAACCAGTTTAGGGTTTAGGGTTAGGGTTTAGGGGTTAGGGTTTAGGGTTTAGGAGTCACGGGTTAGGGTTTAGGGGATTAGGGTTAGGGTTAGGATTTAGGGTTAAGGGTTTTAGGGGTTAAGGGTTAGGGGTTGGGGTTTAGGGTTTAGGGGTTAGGGGTTAGGGGTTAGGGTTTTAGGATTTTAGGTTTTAGGGTTTTAGGGTTTTAGGGGTAAGGGGTTAGGGGTTAGGGTTTAGGAGTTAGGGGTTAGGGATTAGGGTTTAGGATTAGTTTCCATGCCTAAGGAAACTCCGCTGGCGAAGTCCTTACTAGCATCATGCACAACGATTCCTCCGCAACCGTAAATTCTCTTCGCGACGTAAGGGTACTAGGTGGAGCATGTTTGTACGGTACCATTAGTGATATTGGGAGAAGTGCACTAACTGAGTGAAGCATCTTTGTACAGTGCTTTTAGTGGTAGTCAGTGTCAAGACTGGTGAAGGTTTTATCTGGGATAACAGATAGTGTCTAATCACCTTTATACAAGGTCCCTGATGGATGTCTTATCGAATGTGGACAGTGTCTACCCATCAGGAAAAGGAGAGTATTAGTATCCGGGTCCATTACTGGTTGGGGTGAGGAGTCCAGCATGATGTTGGGTCCAATAAGGAGCACCTTTGCGCGAGAACATGTCAGGAAGGAAATTGGTGCTACCTTTCTTCCATTCCATCGTGAAGTCGTACATGGAGAAGAACTCCTGCCAATGGGCTAATCATCCACGACCAATTTGCTTATCAATCTTACGGGTGCAAAAGGTCTTAAAGTTTTGATTGTCAGTGCGGACAATGAAGGCTTTGTTGACGATGAAGAGTTCAAGTTTTGATTGTCAGTGCGGACAATGAAGGCTTTGTTGAGAATCCCTGCGGAACCACAAACCCAGTTTTGTACCAGTCTTGCTGAAGAAGGCCAATCTGCCAGAAGCTTGCTTTGAGGTCTAACTTGGAAAAGATCATGGCTCCAGTGATCTTTTGCATAAGATACTCCTGGTTGGGAAGGGGATAAGATAGAGAGACCAAGCATTTATTCATAGGCTTATAACTAATCACAAGTCGTTTCTTTCCATGTTTCTGCTCGCAGTGCTTATTGACATAAAATGCAGCTGCCGCCCATTCCGAGTAGGATTCCCTCATCAGGCCCATACTGAGGAGCTCAGCAATCTCCTTGTTACAAAGCTGGTGATCTTCCTGTGTGAATCCGTATGGAATTTCTTTGTAGGGCTTAGAGCCTTCTTTTAAAGGGAGAGTTGAGTTGTTGCTGTTCAACTGGTACTTCAAATAAAGAAAGTTCACTGTCTACCAATGCATAGGGAGCATGTATAGATTTCTGTGCCCCATCTGTGGTGGTGGCTTGGAACCCATAAGATTTTGGCCATGACTTCGGGGAAAACATCATCATTGGTGCAACGCGATCTATGACTGCATCGAAGTTGGAGTGCGATTGCGGATGATGATTGACGGCCGTAGACTTTCTGTATTGCAGACTGATGTCTGCTGGATATCTCGTTGCAGCAGTAGAAGTAACCCAATCATGAACTGCTTCTGCTTTGTCGGAAGGCATTGATAATTATGAAGCAGTGTCTTGCTCAGCTGCCGGGATTCCTACAATAGATTCCTGAGAGGATGCAGGAAAAGACAGACACATAATTTTATTGGAATGGTCACCAGATTTGTGTCTCATGATAGCCTTTGAGCTAGAGTCTTCTACTTGATAATTGGGAAGTTGGGAAGATGATTCATCAATGATCTGCTTATAATCCATTTCCCATTCTGTCGGCATAGGTAGTGCATCAAAATGAAACCTGGTAACCTCTACATTTGTCTTTCCATAAAGAACACATTCATCTAGAGTATGCACATTCCTAGGGATGGGATTGATAGTAGAAAACAAGTAATTTATAGACCTGACGTGCATAGCACAGTGCTCAGATTGAGGTTTCATGCTTAGACCTTTGACGCGTACATAAAGTCTAAGTGCAGTAGAAAGATGTGGATCATTCAAGGACATTTTGAAGTTGGAGTAGACAATAGTATATACAGGCTCCTTGTTAAGGGAACCGTGAACTAACCCAATTCGTGCATCACTAATGTGCAGATGTCTGGTATCTACAAGACTGACCATGCACGCGGCATTGATGCCTGAACGGAACAATGGTTCTATAGCCAAAACAAAACAGCCATAATGTATATAGTGATAACCAGAACGCTTGAAGATTTCAATCTCGGAAGAAGAGAACAAAGGCAAGTATACACCTATATTCCCTTCATTAGCAATGTTTATACAAACTTTCGAGATCTTGATATGTCGTAGCACCTTGAACTGGAAAGCCGAAAACTTATAGACTCCTTCGAGATCAATCAGAGCGAGGTTCCAAGTGTTCTTGGATTCATTTAACTCAAGAGAAGTGGATGCAGAGCGGGGAGAAGAGAAACGGGCAGACAGGGAGCAAATAGCCTTAGCCATAGAGATAGGAAAGCTTCGGTTTCTTGATCAAAGACGGATTCCTCACACAATTAGACTCAACCGCGAACTGGCTCTCTTTGGCCTCAAAGGGGGAGTACTCTTAGTGACTTTCGGATTGATCTGTAATCAAGAAGACAAGGCTCTGATACCACAAGGACAGGGGCTCAGACACTCAGGTGGAACTTGGGAATAAGCAAGCGATAATGGAGTGATGGGCAAATTATACAGACCAAGTTCTAGAACCTAGTATGATGCCTAATAGAAGGGAGAACTACAAGGCGAAAGAGGAGGCGTGGATGAAGCACACATAAACGGGATATGGAGTGACGGGAGATGGATGGTAGTCATGAGCGGTAGCGGAAGGGGCATAGAATAACTCATACGTGATGCAGAATGGAATATTGGCGTTAGGCAAAAGGAAGAAGGGAGTGGGCATGGAAATGCAAGAGAGTTGAAGAGCAAGATACTTAGAAGCTGAATATATTCATGAGCAAGAATACACTCGAAGGCTTTGGAGTTCAAGGATGAGGGACTCTGGCAGATTTTGCCGAGAATGAACCCAAAATCCTCTTATATACATTTGAGGGAGTGCTCGTCATGATGCTTCTTAGTGGAGCACTAAGTGAGTGCTTTCTAAAAAGTCGTACTAGCATAGTGGAAAACATTTGTACAGTTATGTGCACTATGTACAGTTATGCGCACTTGCTAGTGGTGGACTGTGACGGGTGAAGGTCTTATCTGGGACCTCAGACAGTGTCTATCACCTTTACATTGATAAGACGTTAGTGGCTTGGACCGTTGCCAGTGGGATTAATTAATCCGGCATTGTGCTGGGCCCAGTAATGGGCACCTTCTCTGGAAAGCATGTTAGGGAGGACATTAGTGCTGCCCTTCTTCCATTCGACCATAAAATCATACATTGAGAAAAACTCCTGCCATCTGGCCAGGCGGCCTCGTCCGATTTGCTTGTCAATTTTGTGTGTGCAGAATGTCTTGAAGTTCTGATTATCTGTACGGACGATTAAGGATTTGTTGAGAATAAAGAGTTCTAGTTTCTGGATAGCCTTCTTAATGCAAGGATTTCTTTTTCAAAAGAATGATAATTGCGTTCAGCTCCTTGGAAAAGACCAGAACGGAATGCACAGATGACTTCTTTGTCAGGCTTCTTTTCAAGAAGAATGGCTCCACAAAACTGGTCAAATGCATCTGTCTCAATCACTAGGGTAGCATCTTTTGATGGGATAGTGAGAGGTGGTAACTGGTGGAGCTGGTCTTTGATGCGTTGCAGTGCTGTTGTTTGATCTGGTCCCCATATTGGAACATCCTTCCGGAGACATAGTTGGAGGAGATATCTGTCCTTGGCCAGGCGTTGATAAAAGGGAGCAATATAATTAAGATACCCCAGAAACCTCTGAAGTTGGGTTTTATCCCAGATTTCTGCAGGGAAAGCTTGTAAGGCTTTCAAAACATGGTCTTGAAGCTGAATAGCACCCTGCTGAATCTGAACCCCAAGGAATTCAATAGATGTTTTTCCGATAAGAATCTTGGAGGGTGACAAAACAAGCCCTTTATCTTTGAGCAACTGATGGATCACCTGGAGGTGTTTGAAATGGCTGTGCTCATCTTTGCTATAGATGAGAATATCATCTATATATACAAGACAAAAAGAATGATAAGGGGCAAAAATTGAATCCATAAACTTTACTCTCATTCTCAAATGGCGAAAGCTATCCGTTCCCTGTCTGCCTGTTTCTCTTCTTCCCGTTTTGCTTCCACTTCTATAGAACTTACGGAGTCCGATACTATTTGGAATTTGCCATTGATCGACCCCAAAGAAGTTTACAAATTTTCAGCATTTCAATTTAAGGCTCTACGGCACATCAAAATCTCAGAAGTTTGTATCAATATCGCCGACGAGGGCAATATAGGTGTTTACTTGCCATTGTTCTCCGATTCTGAGATTTCGACTTTCAAACGCTCAGGATATCAATATATACATTATGGTTGTTTTGTTTTGGCCATTGAATGCCTATTGAGATCAGGAGTCAATGCCACCTGCATGGTAAGCCTTGTAGATACCCACCATATAAATATTAGTGATGCACGCATCAGTCTGGTGCATGGCTCTCTTAACAAAGAGCCTGTATACACTGTAGTATACCCCAATTTCAAGATGTCTTTGAATGATTCACATTTGTCTACTGCACTCCGCTTATATGTACAGGTAAAGGGATTGAGTATGAAACCCAGATCTGAGCATTGTGCTATTCATGTCAGATCTATTAATTATCTGGTTTCTACTATCAATCCTATTCCCCGCAATATTCACTCTGCAGATGAATGTATGTTATATGGAAAAACAAATGCAGAGGTTACACGGTTTCATTTTGATGCACTCCCCATGCCAGTGGAATGGGAAATGGACTACAAGCAGATCTTAGATGAAGCAGTTCCTGTTCCCCAGTTTCATGTAGAAGACTCCAGTACTAAAGCTATTATTCGTCGAAGATCTAGAGATCATTCTAAAAAGGTAATGTGCTTATCTTTTCCTGTCTCCTTGCAAATATCTATTGCAGGAATACTAGCACATGAGCCAGACACTGCCTCCAAAAGATCAATGTCTACTGAGAAGGCAGAAGCAGTAAATGATTGGATTACATCTACTACTGCAGCAAGGCATCCAACTGATACCAGCCTTCAGTATAGAAGAGCTACAACGGTAAATCATGCCCCCTAATCGCACTGTAATTTTGATGCAATCACTGACAGGGTTGCTCCAATGATGATGCTAAAGGCATGGCTGAAGGCTTCTGGGTATCAAGCCACTACTACAGATGGAGCTCAAAAGTTTGTTCATGCTCCCTATGCACTTGTTGACAGTACTTGTCTGACTCATGATATACCAATTGAGCAACAACAGTTAAACTGGTGTAATGCGCATAATCTGGTAGTCCAGGAATGCCTGGATAATTGCCAACTGGCATTGTACGAGCTTCAACTTGCTATTAATCGTCTGGAAACCAAGGTAACAGCTGTACTTGCAGCAGATGTACATTCTTCAGCATCTTCTGAGCATTCTTCTGTATATACTAGCTTTCCTAAACCTCTTCCTTTCTCGTCAGCAGAACCTCCTCACCTCACTTTTGAGTTTACCCCTTCTTTGATGTTTCCTTTTCCTGATCTCTTCATCAATGTAGAAGAAACAGAGGAATTGCCATTTGATGAGGCACAAGCCGCTGAATGGCTAGACCCAGCACATCCTATCATTCGTGCTTTCAGATGGACAGGTCAAGATGAACAAGCTCGTGATCCCATTGACTCTCGCCCTCCTATTGATCTCATTCCTCTTGATCCCAATCTGTTCTTCCCCCAACTACCTAGACCTGCTTCAGGCCCAGTTGGTGTTCCTCCTACTAATGATGAAGATGACTCTCCTCCTCCACCGACTGTACAATCTTCTCCTTTCTTGTACATGAACCAAGAGGCTAAGCATGAGCCTATGGAGGATGAGCCAGCCCAACAGTCTCAAGGACCTCAACCAGCCCCATGGCGTAGCAAGCGCACAGCATATCAAGATTCCTCTGATGCACAATTCATCCGTGGCGAATTTCAACAGCATTCCTACACAGATGCTCTCCTCCTCCACGGACTGTACAATCTTCTCCTTTCTTGTACATGAACCAAGAGGCTAAGCATGAGCCTATGGAGGATGAGCCAACCAAGCAGTCTCAAGGACCTCAACCAGCCCCATGGTGCGGCAAGCGCACAGCATATCAAGATTCCCCTGGTGCACAATTCATCCGTGGTGAATTTCAACTCAAAGGATTCTTCTCTCTTGTTAATTTTCCAGACAATTGGGAAGTTGTCTCACAGGGAGTCACTAATGAATCGCTATTTGAGTGCTCGGAGTCTGACACTCCAAATTGCCTATACTGTCAAATTCAAGATTCTGATTTAAGTCCTAAAATTCATCTCTATATGAATAGAAGCAGGGCCTATATAGATCTGGAACTTACAGATGGATCAGATGATGAAGAAGGCCCAAAAACGACTGATGTATATAAACTTCCTCCAGGTAAATACTCCTCCCCTAGAAGTATCCATACCCGTGATCTTCTTACTTTTGAAAAATTATCATCTGCATCTAGGACTAGCAATCCTTATATAGGTTTACCCACTGGACCTTCTGTCTTTACACCTCCTCATACTATCCATAATCCAGTCATTTCTCTTCCTCATCTCCTCCCTCCACCTTTCTGAAAAACTCCGGTTCACACTCTCACAGCTTCTCAACAATCCTCTACTTCTCCGCTGCCAGTTCCTCCTTGTAACTCTCAATTTCTCTCCCTACATTCTAGTATAGATGGTCTTCGCTCACACCTCCAAACTATTATTGACCAATGCACAAAACTCTCATCCACCTTAGAAACACTTGATCAGAAGGTCAGCCATCATCTATTATAATGTACAGTATCACAAGATAAACCAGCAGTATTCTCTTTTCATGATTTTTTTCAAACTCCAGCACCGCCGGTTCGTAATCCTATGGAAACATGGCTAACCTCTGTCCTTATCAAACCACCTTGAGTTATTCCTTATACTCTCATAGCATTAGTTGATATAGGATCAGGGTTTAACATCTGTAAATACCATGCTTTGCCTTCCTATTGTTGGGAATCATCAACTGATGCTAACCAAATGCATGGCTCTACTATGGGTGGTGGAGTCATCGCTTGTAAAAGATTTGCACAAGCCATTCCTATCTCTCTCAACTCTCATCCCACTGAGATTGATTTCTACCAATTAGAATCTCAAGGAGTTGATCTCGTCATCGGCAATGATTTTCTTAATAGACACTTGCCATTTGGATTTTCCACTGACCAGATGGCATTAACTATTGGTGGAATTTTGGTACAGCTTCCAGCCAGAGAAAAAATACGTAAGGTCCTCAAACCGTATGAGGAAGACCTCGAGATTGTAAATAAAAATACCCCGGCTCATTCTCCTATTCTCTGTGATCCCCCGGCTGCATATGTAAATACTCCTACCTCTCCAGCCAATCAACATCTCCAGTTCAGTCCACCACCTAATGCTCAAGGATTCCTATTAGATGCTGAATTACAGAAGTATGTCCAGGAAATTCTCCATAATGATGCACAAAAGGCATTGCGCAGACAAGCCCATTCTCTTTAACTCTGCGAAGCGCTTCACCAAATGGAACAGTAGCTCATTAAAGATTGTAAACATGATTCTCCAATGGCTTTTAAGCATATTTTCCAACATTAGGTATTTCTGCCTCTTCGTGAAGGATCAAAGCCCTATAAAGAAAGTCCTTATGGCTTTACGCAGGAAGACCGTAATCTATGCAATCAAGAAATTGCAGATCTCCTTCAACAAGATTTGATTCACGAATCTCATTCCGAATGGGCTGCTGCGGCATTCTACATCAACAAGCATTCTGAGCAGAAGAGAGGTAAAAAACGGCTTGTTAGCAATTATAAGCCTCTCAATAAATGCCTTGTTTCAGTCTCCTATCCCCTGCCGAACAAAGAATATTTAATGAAAAAGATCAGTGGTGCTGCAATCTTTTCCAAACTAGATCTCAAAGCAGGGTTTTGGCAAATTGGACTTCTCCAACAGGATTGGCATAAGACCGGGTTCGTGGTCCCTCAAGGGTTCTACGAATGGACTGTTCTACCTTTCAGCCTTAAAAAAGCCCCGGTAGAATTCCAAAAGTTCATGGATTCTATCTTTTCCCCTTATCATTCTTTTTGTTTAGTATACATTGATGATATATTAATATATAGTCCTGATGAACAATCCCACTTCAAACACCTTCAAATTGTTCATCAATTATTACAAGAGAAAGGCCTGGTGTTATCCCCATCAAAGATTTTGATTGCTATTGAATTTTTGGGAGTCCATATTCAGCAAGGTGCTATTCAGTTACAAGACCATGTCCTAAAAGCATTGCAAGCTTTTCCTATGGAGATCCGTGAAAAAACTCAACTCCAACGATTCCTTGGATGCCTCAACTACATTGCTCCTTTTTATTAGAATCTGGCAAAGGATTGGTATCTACTTCAAATCTGTCTCCGAAAAGATGGACAAGCTTGGGGATCTGACCAAACCAATGCATTAAAATGCATAAAAGATCAGATAACATAGTTACCGCCACTCACTATTCCTTCCAAAGATGTTGTGCTCATCATAGAAACTGATGCATCAGATCAGTTCTGGGGTGCTATTCTTCTAGAGCAAACTAAAGATAAACATGAAGTCATTTGTGCCTTTAGATCATGAATATTCCAAGGAGCAGAGTGCAACTATCATTCTATAGAAAAAGAAATCCTTGCTGTAAAGAAAGCTATCCAAAAACTTGAGCTTTTTATCCTCAATAAAGCTTTCCTTGTCTGGATAGATAATCAGAATTTCAAAACCTTATGCACCAGAAAAATTCATAAACAAATTGGCAGAGGATGATTAGCAAGATGGCAAGAGTTTTTCTCCATGTATGACTTCACAGTTGAATGGAAAAAGGGTAGTACAAATGTACTCCCTGACATGCTATCAAGAGAAGGCGCTCTGTACTGGGCCCAACACAATGTGAGCAACTGTCTCCTATCGGGAATGGACCTGACCAATAACTATCCTGTATATAAAGGTGATTAGACACTGTCTATGGTCCCAGATAAGACCTTCACCAGTCAGAGTCTTGTATAAAGGTACTTAGACACTGTCTGTAGTCCCAGATAAGACCTTCACCAGTCCGAGTCATGCAAAAGGGCATCCACTCACTTAGTGTGCCTTTCCTCTCAGTGCGCCTTTTCCATACGCACTCACTCGGTGTGCCACTCACAGATATGATTATCGGCACTCCCTCAAAGTGTATATAAGGAAGCCTTGGGTGCATTGTAAGGTAGAGTCTGCCTAGAGCCCTCAAGCTTTCAAGAGTGTAATCTTCTTTCGTGCCTTGAATACATATCTAGCTTCCGAGTATATTACTCTCTGAGTTTTCTTCTTATGCCTACCCCCTTCTTCCTTCTCGCAAACGCTCGCATTCCATTCCGCATCACTTACAAACTATTTTACGCTCTGTCCGCTACTTCCCATATCTACCATACGTCTCCTGTTACTCCATATCCCGTTTTTGTTTGTTTCGTTCACGCCTCTTCACCTGCTTTCCAATTCTCTCTGCTGCTAGGTATCATCTTGCATTCTAGAACCTGGTCTGCCTAGTTTCGTTATCGCCTGCTTATCCCGAGTTCCACCTATTCGAATCGCTTCTTCCATTTTGGTACCAGGTTCTAGAACCCAAGATGATACCTAGCGGTAGAGAGAATTGGAAAGCAGGTGAAGAGGCGTGAATGAAATAGCTCCACTAGCAGATACGATTATCGGCACTACCTCAAGTGTATATAAGAAAGCCTTGAGCTCTTTGTAAGGTAGAGTCTGCCTAGAGCCCTCAAGCTTTTAAGAGTGTAATCATCTTTCGTGCCTTGAATACATATCCAGCTTCGGAGTATATTGCTCTCCGAGTTTTCTTCTTATGCCTACCCCCTTCTTTCTTCTTCCAAACACTCGCATTCCATTCCGCATCACTTACGAACTATTTTTCGCTCCGTCCGCTACTTCCCGTATCTGCCATACGTCTCCTGTTACTCCATATCCAACAATTTGAAGGTGTTTGAAGTGGGATTGTTCATCAGGACTATATATTAATATATCATCAATATATACTAAACAGAAGTGGTAGGGAGAGAAAATAGAGTCCATGAACTTTTGAAATTCCACCGGGGCTCTTTTAAGACGAAGGGAAGAACAGTCCATTCGTAGAACCCTTGAGGAACCACAAACCCGGTCTTATGCCAATCTTGTTGGACAAGTACGATTTTCCAAAACCTTGCTTGGAGATCTAGTTTGGAAAAGATTGTAGCACCACTGATCTTTTGCATTAGATATTCTTTGTTCGGCAGGTTGTAGGAGACTGAGACAAAGCATTTATTGAGAGGCTTATAATTTATAACAAGCCGTTTTTTACCTCTCTTCTGTTCAGAATGCTTGTTGATGTAGAATGCCGTAGCAGCCCATTCAAAATGGGATTCTCTGATCAGACCTTGTTGAAGAAGGTCTGCAATTTCTTGATTGCAGAGATTTCGATCTTCCTGCGTAAAGCCATAAGGACTTTCTTTGTAGGGCTTGGATCCTTCACGAAGGGGTAGAGATACCTGATGTTGAAAAATATGTTTAAAGGCCATAGGGGAATCATGGCTGCAATCTGTAATGAGCTTTTGTTCCATTTATTGGAGGACGTCACAGAGGAAAAGAGAATGAGCTTGCTTTCATAATGCCTTCTGTGCATCTGCATGGAGCATTTCCTGGACATATTTTTGCAATTCAGCATCTGATAGGATTCCTTGAGAATCAGGTGGTGGACTAAATTGGAGGTGTTGATTGGTTGGAGAAGCAGGAGGAGTATCGACATATTCGGTCGGGGGATCACATAGAATAGGAGAATGAGCTGGAGTATTTTTATTTACAATTTCAAGATCTTCCTCATAAGGCTTAAGAACCTTACGGATCTTTTCTTTGGTAGGAAGTTGTACCAGAATTCCACCAATACCTAATGCCATTTGGTCAGTGGAAAACCCAAAAGGTAAGTGTCTATTAAGAAAGTCATTCCCAATGACTGAATCAACTCCTTGAGATTCGAGTTGGTAGAAGTCAATCTCAGTGGGATGAGAGTTGAGAGAGATAGGAATGCCTTGTGCAAATCTTTTACAGGCAATGACTCCACCACCCATAGTAGAGCCATGCATTTGATTAGAATCAGTTAAGGGTTCCCAGTAGTATGAGGGCAGAGCATGATATTTACAGATGTTAAATCCTGATCCTGTATCGACTAATGCCACAAGAGGATAAGGAACAACTCTAGGAGGTCTGAGAAGGACAGATAGTAACCAAGTTTTCATTGGATTGCAGACCGACGGAGCTGGGGTTTGAAAAAAATCATGAAATGAAAACACTGCTGGTTTATCTTATAATACTGTACATTGTAATAGGTGGTGACTAAACTTTTGATCTGGTGTTTGTAAGGTAGATGAGAGTTTTGTACATTGATCAGTAATGGTTTGGAGATGTGAGCGAAGACTATCTATACTAGAATGTAGGGAGAGGAATTGGGAATTACAGGGAGAAACTTGCTGGGGAGAAGTGGAGGAATGTTGAGGAGCTGTGAGCATATGAACCGGAGTTTTCCAGAAGGATGGAGGAAGTAGATGAGGAAGGGAAATGGCTGGATCATGAACTGTATGAGGAGGAGTAAAGACGGAAGGTCCAGTGGGTAAACTGTATAAGGATTGCTAGTCCTAGATGCAGATGAGGATAATTTTTCAGAAGTAAGAAGATCACGGGTATGGATACTTCTAGGGGAGGAGTATTTACCTAGAGGAAGTTTATATACATCAGCCGTTTCTGGGCCTTCTTCATCATCTGATCCATCTGTAAGTTCCAGGTCTATGTAGGCCCTGCTTCTGTTCATATAGAGAGGAATATCAGGGCTTGAATCAAAATCTTGAATTTAATAGTATAGGCATTCTGGAGTGTCAGATTCTGAGCACTCAAATAGTGATTCATCAGTGACTCCCATGAGACAACTTCCCAATTGTCTGGGGAATTAACCAAAGATAAGAATCCTTTGAGTTGTTTCTGTTGAGGATTCTTTGGCTGTTGAGGGCAGTCACGGGCAAAGTGTCCCTTCTTTCTGCAAATAAAACAACCAGATGTTCTGGTTTTGCTGGAAGATCTAAATTTGCGGCAGCGAAGAAATCTTTGGGGGCATCGAGGATACCTTCTTTGCCAACGAAGCTTGCGGAGCCTGGGAAACTAAGTACTGCCACAATTACATTTGGATTTCTTCTTGAAACGAGTGGATCTATATGAAGTAGAAGGAGGACAGAAAACATGGTGTCCCATGAATTGTTGGCAGATGGCAGGAGAGACTAAACTAATCTCTTTAATCTTATGCTTAAGAGTAAACTCTGTGCATTGGCGTCGAATGTATACCTGTATAAGCTGAAAAAGGTTCGCAAAGATGAAGTCAGTCACTGTTTTATGGACTTCAATGGGCCGATCATCCAGATTGATTATCTTTGTCTGTGCTTCAATAAGGGCAACCACTGCTTCACCAAGCCTATGTGGTAGAGAAAAGAGAGTGTCGCTTTGCTGAGGTATCTGCAAAGATTCCAGCTCGATATACCAATTTTTGGACATGTGAATTATAAGTAGCAAGCTAGAAAAGATCACAGAGCTTTAATGTAAAGAATTCGTTAGACGCCTGGGAACGATCATCTGCAAAAGTGGTAAGGAATTGTTTAGAGATGGCTGCAATAAGAGCATCTAGTGCATTTGCCTACTGATTGCCATCAAGACTGAAAAATATTTGTTCCTTAGATTCATCACTAAGAAACTCCCACCAATTTGCTAAGACACCAGTAAATCCTTTGGTAGTCTCAACAGTAGCATCACAAGGGTTCCATCTGTAGATAGTGACTAAGGACATCATATGACCATAAAAGATTTTAAGAATGTCCTTCATAGCCTGTGGGGAAGCAGCATCAATATTCAGAATATATCCTAGGAAAGATTATATTTGTGTTGCATACGGAACCTGAGGTCACCTGGTTCATCCACCGTAGCATCTGTGAAGGAATGCTATTGAAATTCGTCACGGATGAATTGTGCACCAGTGGAATCTTGATATGCTGTGCGCTTGCCGCACCATGGGGCTAGTTGGTCCTTGAGACTGCTGGGCTAGCTCATCCTCCATAGGCTCATGCTTAGCCTCTTGGTTCATGTACAAGAAAGAAGAAGATTGTACAATCAGTGGAGGAGGAGAGTCATCTTCATCATTAGTAGGAGGAACACCAACTGGGCCTGGAGCAGGTCGTAGTTGGGGGAAGAACAGATTGGAATCAAGAGGAATGACATCAATAGGAGGGTAGAGGTCAGTGGGATCACAAGCTTGTTCATGTTGATCTATCCATCTGAAAGCACGAATGATAGGATGTGCTTGGTCTAGCCATTCAGCGGCTTATGCCTGATCAAATGGCAATTCCTCTGTTTCTTCTACATTGATGAAGAGATCGGGAAAAGGAAACATCAAAGAAGGGGTAAACTCAAAAGTGAGGTGAGGAGGTTCTGCTGTACATAAGAAAGCCTTGAGCTCTTTGTAAGGCAGAGTCTCCCTAAAGCCCTCAAGCTTTCAAGAGTATAATCTTCTTTCGTGCCTTGAATACATATCCAGCTTCCGAGTATATTGCTCTCCGAGTTTTCTTCTTATGCCTACCCTCTTCTTCCTTCTTCCAGACGCTCGAATTCCATTCCGCATCACTTATGAACTATTTTACGCTCCGTCCGCTACTTCCCGTATCTGCCATATGTCTCCTGTTACTCCATATCCCGTTTTTGTTTGTTTCGTTCATGCCTCGTCACCTGCTTGTTTGTTTCGTTCATGCCTCGTCACCTGCTTTCCAATTCTCTCTGTTGCTAGGTATCATCTTGGGTTCTAGAACCTAGTCTGCCTAGTTTCGTTATTGCCTACTTATCCCGAGTTCAACCTGTTCAAATCGCTTCTTCCATTTTGGTATCAGAGCCTTGTTTTCTTACGCCTAGTTAGTGCTCTAAAAGTCACTAACGAAGCTCCCCCCTTAAGGCTAGAGAAGAGCTAGTTTGCGGTTCAGCCAACTAGTGTGAAGAACTTATCCTGGTGCAAGAACCCGATACTCTCATTCTGAAATGGCGAAAGCTATCCGTTCCCCCCTTAAGGCCAAAGAAGAGCTAGTTTGCGGTTGAGCCAACTAGTGTGAACTTATCCCGGTGCAAGAACCCGATACTCTCATTCTCAAATGGCGAAAGCTATCCATTCCCTGTCTGCCCGTTTCTCTTCTTCCCGTTCTGCTTCCACTTCTAGAGAACTTACAGAGTCCAATACTAGGAATTTGCCATTGATCGACCTCGAAGAAGTTTACAAATTTTCAGCATTCCAATTTAAGGCTCTACGGCACATCAAAATCTCAGAAGTTTGTATCAATATCGCCGACGAGGGCAATACAGGTGTTTACTTGCCATTGTTCTCCGATTCTGAGATTTTGACTTCAAACGCTCAGGATATCAGTATATACATTATGGTTGTTTTGTCTTGGCCATTGAACCCTTGTTCAAATCAGGAGTCAATGCCACCTGCATATGGTAAGCCTTGTAGATACCCGCCATACAAATATTAGTGATGCACGCATCGGTCTGGTGCATGGCTCTCTTAACAAAGAGCCTGCATACACTATAGTATACCCCAATTTCAAGATGTCTTTGAATGATCCGCATTTGTCTACTGCACTCCGCTTATATGTACAGGTAAGGGGATTGAGTATGAAACCCAGATTTGAGCATTGTGCTATTCATGTCAGATCTATTAATTATCTAGTTTCTACTATCAACCCTATTCCCCACAATATTCACTCTGCGGATGAATGTATATCATATGGAAAAACAAATGCAGAGGTTACACGGTTTCATTTTGATGTACTCCCCATGCCAGTGGAATGGGAAATGGACTACAAGCAGATCTTAGATGAAGCAGTTCCTGTTCCCCAATTTCATGTAGAAGACTCCAGTACTAAAGCTATTATTCGCTAAAGATCTAGAGATCATTCTAAAAAGGTAATGCGCTTATCTTTTCCTGTCTCCTCGCAAATATCTATTGCAAGAATACCAGCACATGAGCCAGACACTGCCTCCAAAAGATCAATGTCTATTGAGAAAGCAGAAGTAGTAAATGATTGGATTACATGTATTGCTGCAACAAGGCATCTAGCTGATACCAGCCTTCAGTACAAAAGAGCTACAATGGTAAATCATGCCCCCCAATCGCACTCTAATTTTGATGCAATCACTGACAGGGTTGCTCCAATGATAATGCTAAAGGCATGGCCGAAGGCTTTTGGGTATCAAGCCACTACTACAGATGGAGCTCAAAAGTCTGTTCATGCTCCCTATGCACTTGTTGACAGTACTTGTCCGACTCATGATATACTAGTTGAGCAACAACAGTTAAACTGGTGTAATGCACATAATCTGACAGTCCAGGAATGCCTGAATAATTGCCAATTGGCATTGTACGAGCTTCAACTTGCTATCAATCGTCTGGAAACCAAGGTAACAGCTGTACTTGCAGATGTACATTCTTCAGCATCTTCTGAGCATTCTTCTGTATATACTAGCTTTCCTAAACCTCTTCCTTCCTCATCAGCAAAACCTCCTCACCTCACTTTTGAGTTTACCCCTTCTTTCATGTTTCCTTCTCCCGATCTCTTCATGAAGTAGAAGGAGGACAGAAATCATGGTGTCCCATGAACTACTGGCAGATGGGAGGAGAGACTAAACTAATCTCTTTAATCTTATGCTTAAGAGTAAACTCTATACATTGGCGTCGAATGTATACCTGTACAAGCTGGAAAAGGTTCGCAAAGGTGAAGTCAGCCAATGTTTTATGGACTTCAGTGGGCCGATCATTCAGATTGATTATCTTTGTCTGTGCTTCAATAAGGGCAACCACTGCTTTACCAAGCCTATGTGGTAGAGAAAAGAGATAGTGCCGCTTTGCTGAGGTATCTGCAAAGATTCCAGCTCGATATACCAATTGGCGCGGCAAGCGCACAGCTTATCAAGATTTCCCTAGTGCACAATTCATCCATGGCAAATTTCAAGAGCATTCCTACACATATGCTACGATGGATGAACCAGGTGACCTCAGGTTCCGTATGCAGCACAAATCTTTCCCAGGATATGTTCTGAATATTGATGCTGCTTCCCCACAGGCTATGAAGGACATTCTTAAAATCTTTTATGGTCATATGATGTCCCTAGTCACTATCTACAGATGGAACCCTCGTGATGCTGCTGTTGAGACTACCAAAGGATTTACTGGTGTTTTAGCAAATTGGTGGGAGTTTCTTAGTGATGAATCTAAGGAACAAATATTTTCCAGTCTTGATGGCAACCAGCAGGCAAATGCACCAGATGCTCTTATTGCAGCCATCTCCAACCAATTCCTTCCCACATTTGCAGATGATCATGCCCAAGCATCTAACGAATTCTTTGCATTAAATCTCTGTGATCTTTTCCAGCTTGCTACTTATAATTCACATGTCCAACAATTGGTATATCGAGCTGGAATCTTTGCAGATACCTCAGCAAAGTGGCACTATCTCTTTTCTCTACCGCATAGGCTTGGTGAAGCAGTGGTTGCCCTTATCGAAGCACAGACAAAGATAATCAATCTGGATAATCAGTCCACTGAAGTCCATAAAACAGTGGCTGATTTCATCTTTGCGAACCTTTTGCAGCTTGTACAGGTATACATTCGATGCCAATGTACAAAGTTTACTCTTAAGCATAAGATTAAAGAGATTAGTTTAGTCTCTCCTACCATTTGCCAGCAGTTCATGGGACACCCACAACAAGACAAAGCACCCATAGACACGTGCACAGATGCATTTACTGAACTAAATAAAAAACTTACAGGCGCGTCTATTTGCATGTCTATTTTTGTGTCTAGAGACCCGCGTCTAATTGCGCGTCTATGTATCAGACACACGCGCGTATAGATGTGCACTTAGACACATAAATAGACGCACTTATAAACACATTTTTAGACACAAATATAGACGCAAGTCGAACAGACAGACGCGTATATAAACACATTTTTAAACGCACTGATAGACGCGCTTTAAAAAAAAAAAAATTTACAGAATGCTGTGTATGTTGTGTATGCTATATAGTTACAAGAATCCCATATCCACATTGTGTAATTCAATTCTTACAGCCAACCGCATTTTAATTACAATTACAAATAAAACATTACAACTCTAAAACGCAATAAAATTGAAAGCTCAAAAAGTGCTTGTATATACATATAGCAAAGCCATGTCATGTGGCTTCAAGTACAAAAAATAAGAGGAGTGTATATACAAGAGGCACAAAGCCAAGCCAGTGGCTTTAAGTACAAAAAAGAGTAGCTAGCACTACTTGTACGACTAATCTATGTTCTCCAGGTCCTCGCTTCCTTCCACGCTCCCTTCTGCGCTCCCTTTTGTGCCTCCTTCCTCCTCTTCCTCATCGTCTTGTGCACGGGCCTGTAAACAAGGGACAACATATATCAATGTATGAAAAATCAAATCTTTACTTATAATTTTGGCATTATTTAATTACTTTCAAATTCTGGGGGGCCGCTCCAGTAGCTCGGGTATACTGCTCCTCAGTAATCAACCCGTCATCATAGAAGTGCCTCCATGTATCTCCTCTGCGATGGTGGCGGTGGTAGGCTATCTCCATAGGAGTAGGGTATCTGCCTACGATCTCAAGCTGCATGACGACACACTTTGCGGAGGGATTAGTACAAAGAAACAACCTCCTAATAAACTAGATAAGTAATATAATTTGAGATCGATACTTACAAATTGGGCCTCCCATGATTCAACACCCCCTGCTCCAAAATGCGCGCTTCCATATTCCTCCATCTGGATCCTCCATGCCTCCACGTGCTGCAGATTGGGGTCCTCCCTCGTTGACTTCATTGCCTTCTTCCACTCACGCTTGTGAGCGGTGTGGAACGGGCCCCTTGGTGGTTGACCTGCCTCAAGCCTGGCAAGCTCCGCTAGTGCCTACCTCTTAAGCGAAGATCTTTTATTGCCAAGTATCGTAACACTTGGCCCATTTATCTGTGAACTGGTGATTGGGGGGGTTAGGATACCTAGAGCGAACAGTAGCGAGGGTCTCATCAGCCAACCTCTTTGGGTGGTTTTTGTAGTAGATAAAGCAATCTCTATAATTGTTAGCAATTACAGAGCGCATGAAGGCCATGATGTCCTTCCCCCGCGCATCCATCAAGATGCCTCCTGTCTGAGTGATGTCATAATAAATTATACCATCACCTAGAGGCACGTCTAAATCATCTGAATCATCATCCTCCCCACCGCCACATGGCCCAAAGCACTGTGCCGTGCATCCCCCACCGCTCTCCCTGCTACTACACCTGCTACCCTATCGTGTCAAGCTCGTACACTGGCCACTCGTCGCTGGAGACTGCACAGGACTAGGCTGACCAGTCGTAGCTGAAGAACTGAGTCTTGACGGCATAGGAGTACGTTGACGGCTCTGCGAGATAGAAGGACCTTCTGACGGCATGGGGGAAGGGGCATAAGATGGGATGGCAGAAGGGACATAAGACGGCATGGGAGAAGAGGCATAACACGGTATGGGGGAAGGGGCATAAGAAGGGGCATAAGACGACTGTGCTAACTCTGCTGGGGTGATCTCAAGTGGTGTGGGGTGGTTGGAGTTTATAGTGCCGACTCCTGGGGAGTGTTTAGAGTACCCGTCATATACCCATATAACTCCGCAGGAGTAGGAAGGTGCCCTAAAAGGTTATATAAGTCATTCCAAATAGATTCCCGGGGATCAGGTGAGCTGGAAGCGCTTCTTGGCCACATGTTGAACTGGAAAAAAGGAAAAAAATCTATTACTGATGAGCTGAGAAGAAAGGGGAAGGGAAGAGAGGCTTACTGTTAGAGCACGTCTATAGACGCGTCTAACAGAGTGTTTAACAGAGCGTCTAACAGAGCATCTATCGATGCATCTGTTTGTGTCTGCGAACAGGCTATACGTGCGTTTAGACGTGCCTGTAGACGTGCTTTTAGACGCGCACTGAGACGCACCTATAGATGCGCTCCGACAGACGGGATTTCTAAAAAGTAGAAAAGGACATTGCGCCCGACACACAAACGTGACACTGATATCCAGATCATGCGCTTCTTGGATACGAGAAAGTACAAATATAAAGAGAGCAAACTTCCAAACAAGATCAACTGCAAAAAGACTTACTTGGATAGAGGTATGGAAGGTTCTTCTTTCTTTTTCAAAGTTACTTCTCCTCCTTGTTTGTCCTCCTCTCCTTTAAGCTTAGAAGTAAGTGTGGGTGCCTTCCTCTTAAGTGTAAGCTTGGAAGTAAGTATGGGAGTCTTCCTCTTAAGCGTCGAAACTATGGATTTGTTAATAAGGAAGGAAGCAAGCCGCGCGAAGTATAAGTAATGTGAAGAAAAGCAAAGCGAGCGCACTAAAAAGCAGGTTTAAAAGCCACGTCTATAATCGCATCTAATAGCGCATCTATAGGTGCATCTAAATACACAGAGTAGATGTACTTTTAGATGCGCCTTTAGACGTGCCTTTAGACGCGCCTTTAGATGTGCCACAGAGTTTAAATTAAACGTTTGAAGAAGAGCAAATTAGGTGGGTTGTTTGTGTGTAGGATGTCTTCATCTTCAATAAGTAGCTTCAGTGAGGATGAATCCCTCCGTATCCACCATCATGAAATGTGGTTGGAGCAACCTCTGTGTGATCGATGTCGAGGAAACATGTATCGTGCGCATAGGATTATACTCAATCATATCATGACTGCTGCACGATATATGATTGAGTATAATCCTGCGTGCACGATACATGTTTCCTTGACATCGATCACACAGACATTTGATTTTTTGCTCCAACCACATTTCGCGATGGTGGATACGGAGGGATTCATCCTCACTGGAGCTACTTGTTGAAGATGAAGACATCCTATAAACAAACAACCCACCAAATTTGCTCTTCTTCAAATGTTTAATTTGAACTCTGTGGTGCGTCTAAAGGCGCGTCTAAAATCGCGTCTAAAGGTGCGTCTAAAAGCGCATCTACTCTGTGTATTTAGACGCGCCTATAAATGCGATTATAGATGTGGCTTTTAAACCTGCTTTTTAGCGCGCTCGTTTTGCTTTTCTTTACATTACTTATACTTTGCGCGGCTTGCTTCCTTCCTTATTAACAGATTCATAGTTTCAACGCTTAAGAGGAAGGCTCCCATACTTACTTCCAAGCTTACACTTAAGAGGAAGGCACCCACACTTACTTCTAAGCTTAAAGGGGAGGAGGACGAACAAGGAGGAGAAGCAACTTTGAAAAAGAAAGAAGAACCTTCCATACCTCTATTCAAGTAAGTCTTTTTGCAGTTGATCTTGTTTGGAAGTTTGCTCTCTTTAGATTTGTACTTTCTCGTATCCAAGAAGCGCATGATCTGGGTATCAGTGTCACGTTTGTGTGTCGGGCGCAATGTCCTTTTCTACTTTTAGGAATCCTGTCTGTCGAAGCGCGTCTATAGGCGCATCTCAGAGCGCGTCTAAAAGCGCATCTAAATACGCGTCTAGCTTGTTTGCAGACACAGACAGACGCATCGATAGACGCTCTGTTAGACGCTCTGTTAAACGCTCTGTTAGATGCTCTATTAGACGCGTCTATAGACGCGCAAATCAGATGCGTCTATAGACGCGCTGTGACAGTAAGCCTCTCTTCCCTTCCCCTTTCTTCTCAGCTCATCAATAATAGATTTTTTTCCTTTTTTCCAGTTCTCAACATGTGGCCAGGAAGCGCTTCTAGCTCACCTGATCCCCTGAAATCTATTTGGAAGGACATATATAACCTTTTAGGGTACCCTCCTACTCCTGCAGAGTTATACGGGTATATGACGGGTACTCTAAACACTTCCCAGGAGTCGACACTACAGACTCCAAGCCACCCCACACCGCCTGAGATCACCCCAGCGGAGTTAGCACAGCTGTCTTATGCCCCTTCCCCCATACCGTCTTATGCGCCTTCTCCCATGCCGTCTTATGTTCCTTCTGCCATCCCGTCTTATGCCCCTGCCCCGATATGCTTTCCCGTGAAGGGGCTCCTTATTGGGCGCAGCACCAGGTTGGTTATTGTATTCCTGAACCAGGATAATCTCCATTCTTGTAAAGGTGATTAGACATTGTCTGGTATCCCTGGTATCCCAGATAAGACCTTCACCAAACCACTTGCGCCCACCAGTTTCATCCACGGGTTTTCTGTGCCACTGGTTTTCTCTTTCGCCCCTGGTTTTCATCCAGAGCACTTTTTCACTCACCCCACACTACCATACTTGTATATAAGAAGGCTCTCATCTCATTCTCGGCAGAGTCTGCCTAGAGCCTTCACTCACTCACTCCCAAGCTCTCAAGTTTGTAATCCTCTGAGTTCTGAATTGAAGCTATTTCTACTTGCCCTTTCTAGCTTCTAAAATCTTATAGTCCCTTCCGCGTTACTTATGCAGTATTTTACTCACTCTCCGCTATCTCTCGCCTAAGTCGAACTTCTCCAACAACGCCATATCCCGTTTATGTGTGTTTCATCCATTGCTCCTCCCTCCATTTCCAATTCTGTCTTTCATTAGGCATTATCATGGGTGCGAGATCACGCTGCATTTAAGGCTTAGGGTTTAGGGTTTAGGGTTTTAGGGTTTTAGGGTTTAGGATTTAGGGGTTTAGGGTTTAGGGTTTAGGTTTTAGGGTTTTTAGGGTTTTTTGGGTGGTTTTTAGGGTTTTTTGGGTGGTTTTTAGGGTTTTTCGGTGGTTTTTTAGGGTTTTTTGGTGGTTTTTAGGGTTTAGGGTTTTTTTGGGGGTTTTTGGTTTTTTTGGGTGGGTTTTTAGGGTTTTTTGGGTCGTTTTTGGGGTAGTTTTTAGGGTTTTTTTGGTGGTTTTTCGGATTTTTTGCTGGTTTTTAAGGTTTTTTTGTGGTTTTTGGGGTTTTTGGTGGTTTTTAGGGTTTTTGGTGGTTTTTAGGGTTTTTTTTTATTTTTAGGATTTTGGTTTTTAGGGTTTAGGGTATAGGGTTTTTTTGGTGGTTTTTGGGTGGTTTTTAGGGTCATTTTTAGGGTTTTTGGGTGGGCTACAGGGTTTTTTTGGTGGTTTTTTAGGGTGGTTTTTAAGGTTTTTTGGTGATTTTTGGTGGTTTTTAGGGTTTTTTTGGTGGTTTTTAGGGTTTTTTGGTGGTTTTTTAGGATGGTTTTTGTGGTTTTTTTGTGGTTTTTGGGTTTTTTGTGTGGTGTTTAGGGTTTTTGGGGTTTTTTTAGTGGTTTTTAGGGTTTAGGGTTTCTAGGTGGTTTTTAGGATTTGTTGGTGGTTTTTAGGGTTTTTTTGGTGGTTTTTGGGTTTTTTGGTGGTTTTTAGGGTTTTGGGTGGTTTTCAGGGTTTTTTGGGTGGTTTTTAGGATTTTTTGGTGGTTTTAGAGTTTTTTGGTGGTTTTTTAAGGTGGTTTTTGGGTGGTTTTTAGGGTTTTTTGGGTGGTTCATAGGGTTTTTTTTTTGTTTTTAAGGTTTTTTAGGGTTTTTTGGTGGTTTTAGTGTTTTTTGGGTGGTTTTTAGGGTTTTTTGGTGGTTTTTTAGGGTGGTTTTTAGGGTTTTTTGGTGGTTTATAAGGGTGGCTTTTAGGGTTTTTTTGGTGGTTTTTAATGTTTTTTTGGAGATTTTTTAGGGGTTTAGGGTTTAGGGTTTAGGTTCTAGGGTTTAGGATTTTTTTAAGGGTTAGGGTTTAGGGTTTAGGGTTTTTGAGGATTTTTTTGAGTTTAGGGTTTTAGGGTTTGGGATTTAGGATTTAGGGTTTAGGGGGATTTAGGATTTAAGGTTTTAGGGGTTTAGGATTTTAGGGTTTAGTGTTTAGGGTTTAGGGTTTTCGGGGTTAGGGATTAGGGTTTAGGGTTTAGGGTTTTTTTGGTGGTTTTTGGGTGGTTTTTAGGGTTTTTTGGGACGTTCTTAGGGTTTTTGGGTGGGCTTTAGGGTTTTTTTGATGGTTTGTAGGGTTTTTTGGTGGTTTTGTAGGGTGGTTTTTAAGGTTTTTTTGGTGGTTTTTGGATTTTTTGGTGGTTTTTAGGGTTTTTTGGTGGTTTTTAGGGTTTTTTGGTGGTTTTTTAGGATGGTTTTTGGTGGTTTTTTTGTGGTTTTTGGGTTTTTTGTGTGGTGTTTAGGGTTTTTTGGGTTTTTTTAGTGGTTTTTAGGGTTTAGGGTTTCTAGGTGGTTTTTAGGGTTTGTTGGTGGTTTTTAGGGTTTTTTTGGTGGTTTTTGGGTTTTTTGGTGATTTTTAGGGTTTTGGGTGGTTTTCAGGGTTTTTTGGGTGGTTTTCAGGGTTTTTTGGGTGGTTTTTAGGATTTTTTGGTGGTGTTAGAGTTTTTGGTGGTTTTTTAAGGTGGTTTCTGGGTGGTTTTTAGGGTTTTTTGGGTGGTTTATAGGGTTTTTTTGTGGTTTTTCAAGGTTTTTTGGTGGTTTTAGGGTTTTTTGGGTGGTTTTTAGGGTTTCTTGGGTGGTTTTTAGGGTTTTTTGGTGGTTTTTTAGGGTTTTTTGGTGGTTTGTAAGGGTGGCTTTTAGGTTTTTTTGGTGGTTTTTAGTGTTTTTTTTGAGATTTTTTAGGGGTTTAGGGTTTAGGGTTTAGGTTCTAGGGTTTAGAATTTTTTTAGGGTTAGGGTTTAGGGTTTTTGAGGGTTTTTTTTAGAGTTTAGGATTTTAGGGTTTGGGATTTAGGGTTTAGGGGGATTTAGGATTTAAGGTTTTAGGGGTTTAGGACTTTAGGATTTTAGGATTTAGGGTTTAGGGTTTAGGGTTTTGGGGGTTACGGTTTAGAATTTAGGATTTAGGGTTTAGGGTTTTAGGATTTAGGGTTTAAGTTTTAGGATTTTAGGGTTGCGCAAAAGGTAAGAAACGTGTGTTGCAAGAGGAGAAGATCATTGGTATAGGCTTGCAATCTCTTACAAATTATGAGTCACTCAGCCTGAGGAAGATTTCAAACTCACTTCAGCCCGCACCGCTGAAGTTCTCTTAAACTCTTGGAACCAGATACATGGCACGCAAGTAGGCCTCCACAACAATAACTCAACGAACCTCTGTATAGTTCATCAATAAGGAATGTGCACCGCAATGATTAAGGATTTTAGGATTTAGGGTTTAGGGCCATATCAAGATCTCGGAAGTATGCATCAACATTGCTGATGAGGGAAATACTAGAGTTTATCTTCCCTTGTTTTTCGCCTCTGAGATTGAGACCTTTAAACGATCGGGTTATCAATATATTCATTTTGGTTGCTTTGTGTTAGCTATTGAGCCTCTTTTCCGATCAGGTGTTAGTGTGCTACATGTATGGTCAGTCTTGTTGATACTCGCCATCTTCATATTAGGGATGCTCGTATCGGTCTGGTCGATGGTTCGCTTAATAAAGAACCTATTTATACAGTTGTTTGTCCTAATTTTAAGATGTCCCTTAATGATCCCCATCTCTCTACTGCTTTGCGTCTGTATGTACAAGTAAAAGGTCTGAGCATGAAGCCTCGCTCTGAGCACTGTGCCATCCATGTCCGATCTGTCAATTATTTGGTCTCTACCATCAATCCTATCCCCCGTAATGTTCATACTGCTGACGAGTGTATTCTCTATGGTAAATCTAATGCAGAGCTTACTCGGTTTCCTTTTGATGCCCTTCTCATGCCTGTTGAATGGGAAATGGATTACCAACAGGTAATCGATGAAGTGGCTTCACAGTCTTCTGCTTATCAGGTGGAAGATTCTACATCACGCGCCCTTATTTGCCGCTGTTTTGGCGACAACTCCAAGAAAGTGATGCGGATCTCCTTCCTGGCTACTTCTCATATCTCCATCGCAAGAGTTCCTGCTGACATTGATACTACCTCGGAATGCTCCTTGCCCGTTCAAAAGGCCGAAGCTGTCAATGATTCGGTGACTGCTTCTGCTGCTGTTCGCTATCCTGCTAATGCTAGTCTCCCTTATCGCAAGACGATAGCTGTTAATCATCCACCGAGTTCCTATTCCAATTTTGAAATGGTTACTGATAAGGTGGCTTCCTTTATGATGTTTGTTCCAACATCTTGGCCTGTTTCTTTTGGTTTTCATTCTACCATGGCTGATGGTGTTCATAAGTCTGTCCATGCTCCATATGCTCTGGTGGACAGTGATCTTCCTTCTTCCCATATTCTGGTGGAACAATAGCAACTGAATTGGTGTAATTCTCATAATTTGGCGGTCCAAGACTGTCTTGATAGTAGTTGCAGGCTGGCCCTCTATAATCTGCAGCTCGCTCTCAATAAGCTGGATGCCAAGGTATCCACCCTTCTTTCTGAACTTCCTTCTTCTATACAGCAATCCCCTGTCTCTACTCCTTCCTACTAGCTTTTACCTCCTTTCTCTGCTGCCCCGCCTAATCTTACTTTTCAATTTACGCCTTCTCTTATGTTACCTCCTTCTGACCTCTTCATGGATCTTGAAATTACTGATGACATCCTGTATGAAGAGCCTCATCCAGCTGAATGGCTTGATCCTTCCCATCCCATCATTCATGCCTTTCGATGGACAGAACAAGATGCCTAGGCCAATGATCCCACTCTTGTTCGCCCTTCTATTGATGTCATCCCTCTCGATCCTTCTCTCTTTTTCCATCTCTTGCCTTCTCCTACTCCTGGCCCTGTTGGCGTTGATCCTCCTTCTGATGATGAAGATGTTGAGATATCGAGCTCCACTCACGATATGCCAGGGTGACTGTTGTGCATTTATGTCACCGACTTGTTAGCTGGAGATGCGATTGGTACACCGCCCACGAATAATAGTTGGATGACAGCTATCCTTATCTACTCTAGTTTGTGGCTCAGTTAGTGTGCCACCTTAGTTAGTTGAGTTTGGTTTGAGACCCACATATAGGGTTCTTCTATTTTCTTTGTACTAGAGTTCTTTTGGCTTTTACAACTAAGAAGAGGAAAACTGTTTTCAGCCTCCACCTTTGTGTGTATTCTCCCATTGTGCATGTGAGAAAGCCGCAAGTGAGACTCCTTCCCTCTTTCCCACTATCTTCACATGGTATCAGAGCCTTGTTCGTGGTAAGGAGCTCAAGAAAGCAAGCCAAGTTTGTGGTGTCCTAGTAAGAGGACTAGTGTTGCTTTCCTATTTCGAGTTTGGGAGCAAATCTCTGCAGGTAGCACAGCCAGAAGTGCAAGAGTGCACTGTCTCAGATTGAGACGCCCTTCACGGTGTGGCGAGAGCGCAGTATATGCTGCGGGTAAGGACGAAGCCCTTGGTGACTTTATTTTTCTGATTCGAGGCTATTTCGGGGCCCGTTTTGAAGGCGGAAGTTCTTCGCAGGCACTCAAAAAAAGGCCCTGTTTTGGTTGTGCGACCATTGCACGGCTAGTCGATGAAAAGTTATCGTAGAAATTGCATCGTATGCTTATGTGCATAGATATTGGGAGTTGCAGAATCATGCTTATTGCCTGTTGATGCAAAATCGTCACTAGGAAGTGACTGTGTGGTGAAATACCACTTTCGTAAGTTTTGCAGATCTGCCCGTGTGAGGCAAAAGCTGTGTTTTTTGCAGTGATAGAATATTTTGCAGTGTTCTGTAATGGCATCTGATTCTCTTTCACAGATTGTCACTGAAAAGCTTGACAAGAACAACTTCCAGGCATGGAAGTTTAGAATGACGAATTTCCTTATGGGAAAAGGCTATTGGGAGTTCATTACAGAAAATGCTTGATAGCAAAAGGAAAGAAGAAGGGTAGGATGTTTACGTTGGATGCGGACATGCCTGAATTAAGTGCAGCAATGTTTGCACATGGGACCGGTGTAGTTGCAGATATTGATATCTGGCACAAACGCATTAGTCATGTTAATATACATCGACTTAAATCAATGCAAGCCCAAAATATTGTTGCAGGATTGCCTAAGTTCAAGGTTGCAGAAATGCACAAGGTTTGTGAAGCCTGTCAATTTGGGAAACAGGTAATGAAACCTTTTCCTAGGCATGTTCAAGAGAGTAAAAAGCCATTGGAATTAATCCACTCTGATGTGTGGACTACTAAAGCTGCATCTATTGGAGGCTGTCACTATTTTGTCACATTTATTGATGACTTCAGTAGAAAACTTTGGGTGTATTTTATGAAAAAGAAAAGTGAAGTGTTTGGGCACTTCAAAGCTTTCAAACCTATGGTTGAAAAAGAAACAGGCCTGCAAATGAAATGCCTAAGGTCAGATGGAGGGGGAGAGTACCTCTCAAATGAGTTTGCAAGGTTCTTGCAGGAGCATGGTATAAAGCAATAATATTCATGCAGTCATACCCCACAGCAAAATGGAATTGCAGAAAGAAAAAACAGGCATATTGGAGAGGTATCTCGGGCTATGCTAAATGAAAAAGTTCTACCAGATTATTATTGGGCTGAAGCAGTTACTACAACAGTTTATATAATGAAGAGGACTCCCACTGCAGCAATACATGGCATGACACCAGAGGAGATGTATACTGGTAGGAAACCAGATATTTCTCATTTGAAAATTTTTGGTTGCATTGCCTATGTCCATGTGCCAGATGAGTTGAGGTCCAAGTTGGATCCAAAAGCTGAGAAGTGCGTCTTTATTGGTTATTCTCTGCAGCAGAAAGGGTATAGATGCTATAACCCTTCTACACGAAAGTTCACAGTGAGCAGAGATGTTGTCTTTAATGAGATGAGCAACTGGTATAAACCAGTAAATGTGATGATTGATGTAGATGCACAAAATGGTAATGCTGCACAGAATTCACAGCAGCAATCACAAAATATTAGTGGACCTGGAGTGTCCTCTAGCAGTGGTTCACATACTTCGCCATGGACAGGCAGATTGAGATTAGGAGAATCTCCTCAAAGCAATGTAGAGAGTGGTATGCAGGTATCACGAAAAGGAAAAGAGAAGGTAGATCAGCCCATGTTTGATGTGAATGTAGGTCACTCTTACGTGGATGGTGAATCCAGTGGCTCAGAACAGAGCATTGATGATGAGTTGGGTATTCCTTCTGTTGTTACACCTAGAGTAAGGAAGACCAGGGATGTTTTGAGAGCACCTGGAACTGAGCCTATTTTGCGCAGGTTTACCAGGGTTAGGTATCCTATGGATAGGCTGAAATATGATGGATTTATAGCCATTCACTATGCCTATATGGTCAAAGTGATACAAGAACCAGAACCCACTTCTTTTGAGCAAGCCATGGGAAATGAAAAATGGGAGAAAGCCATGGATGAAGAAATGGATGCCTTGGATGCAAATGCTACATGGGAATTGGTGCCTTTGCCTAAAGACAAGAATGCAATTGGCTGTAAGTGGGTTTATAAGATCAAGCACAATGCAGATGGTTCTGTGAATAGATACAAGGCAAGATTAGTTGTCAAGGGATATGCACAGACATATGGCATTGATTATGAAGAAACTTTCAGTCCGGTTGCAAGGATGGCAACCGTAAGAGCAGCCATTGCTATGGATGCATCAAAGGGATGGTCTTTACATCAGATGGATGTAAAGAATGCCTTCTTGCATGGTGATTTGCAAGAAGAGGTCTTTATGGAGCAGCCAGCAGGTTATGTTCTTACTATTCATCCTGAGTTTGTTTGCAGGTTGAAGAAAGCCTTGTATGGCTTAAAGCAAGCACCTAGAGCATGGTCTGACAAGATAGGACAGTATCTTGTCACTATTGGCTTTCAGATTTCCAAGGCAGATTTCTCACTCTATGTGAGAAAAACAGAGAAAGGATTATGCTGCTGGTCATTTATGTTGATGATTTGATCATCACAAGTGATAGTGATGAAGATATCCTTCATGTGAAAATGCTATTAAGGCAGAAGTTTGAGATGAAGGATTTGGGAGAGCTGCGTTATTTCTTGGGCATTGAGGTGATTAGATCACCAAGTGGGATACAGCTCTTGCAGAGGCAGTATGGATTGGACATGCTGTCCAAATATGGGATGACAGGCTGTAAGCCTATTTCAGTTCCTTTGGAGCAGAATGTGAAGCTGAGCACAGATGCAGGTGAGCTTTTGGAAGACCCTACTATGTACAGACGCATAGTAGGAAGTTTGATTTATATGACCATTACCAGGCCAGATCTAAGCTATGCTGTTGGATTGGTAAGTCAGTTTATGCAGGCTCCAAGGAAACCTCATTTGGATGCGGGATGCAGCTAGACGCATACTCAGGTATGTGAAGTCCACATTGCAGTATGGACTATTTTATGAGGCTGGGGTTCAGATACAGTTGCATGGATACACTGATGCTGATTGGGCTGGTAGTATTTCTGATAGACGATCTACCAGTGGATATGTGTTCTCTTTTGGGAGTGCTGCAGTCACTTGGAGCAGCAAGAAACAGCCTACAGTTGCCTTGTCGAGCACAGAGGCTGAGTACAGGGGTGCAGCAATGGCTGCATGTGAGGTAGCTTGGTTGCATAAGCTACTTTATGATATGCATCAGTTTACAGATGGGCCAGTTGTCATTTATTGTGACAACATGAGCAGTATACACTTGGCAAAGAACCCAGTCTTTCATGCTAGAACAAAGCACATTGAGGTGCATTATCACTATGTGTGGGAGAAAGCGTTACTAGGTCTTATTGATCTAGTTTATGTCAGCACAGAGGATCAGGTAGCTGACATATTCACGAAAGCATTGGGCGCAGAGAAGCTATGTAAGTTTAGAGACCTGCTTGGTGTGCAGGAATTGGGATTGAGCTCGAGGGAGAGTGTTGAGATATCGAGCTTCACTCGCGATATGCCAGGGTGACTGTTGTGCATTTATGTCACCGACTTGTTAGCTGGAGATGCGGTTGGTACACCGCCCACGAATAATAGTTGGATGACAGCTATCCTTATCTACTCTAGTTTGTGGCTCAGTTAGTATGCCACCTTAGTTAGTTGAGTTTGGTTTTTGACCCACATATAGGGTTCTTCTATTTTCTTTGTACTAGAGTTCTTTTGGCTTTCACAACTAAGAAGAGGAAAACTGTTTTCAGCCTCCACCTTTGTGTGTATTTCCCCATTGTGCATGTGAGAAAGCCGCAAGAGAGACTCCTTCCCTCTCTCCCACTATCTTCACAGAAGATTCCCCTCCTCCTTCTCCTATGCTTACTCCAGCACTATCTCCTTTCCTCTTCATGAATGAAGGTGTTAAAATTGAGCCTATGCATGAAGAGCCTCCTCAAGCTCCCTGGCGTGGTTGACGCACCGCCTATCAAGATTCCCCAGGTGCACATTTCATCTGCGGAGAATTTCAGTAACATTAGTATACAAACGCCACAATGGATGAACCGAGAGATTTGCGATTCCGTATGCAACACAAATCTTTCCCTGGATACATCTTAAATCTTGACGGTGCCTCTCCCCAAACCATCAAGGATATCCTCAAGATATTTTATGGCCACATGATGTCCCTCGTTACAATATACCGGTGGAATCCGAGGGATGCTACAGTTGAGACCACTAAGGGTTTCACAGGTGTGCTTGCCAATTGGTGGGAGTTTTTAAGTGAAGAATCTAAAGAACAGATCTTCTTCAACCTTGATGGAAATTAACAGGCTAATGCTCTTGACGCCCTCATTGCTGCTATTTCCAATCAGTTTTTACCTACTTTTACTGATGATCGTGCACAAGCTTCTAATGAATTCTTTGCTCTTAACCTTTTTCAGCTAGCCTCTTATAATACTCATGTACATCTATAGGGCTGGCATATTCTCTGACATCTCCGCCAAGCGCCACTATCTGTACAGTCTTCCACATAGGCTCGGTGAAGCAGTCATGGCTTTCATCGAAGCTCAAACCAAGATTATTAATCTTGATAACCGGCCTATCAAAGTACATAAGACTGTTGCAGATTTTACTTTTGCAAATCTCTTCCAACTAGTCCAAGTGTATATTCGCCGTCAGTGTACAGAGTTTTCTCTCAAGCATAAATTAAAGGAGATCAGTTTGGTGTCCCCTGCCATTTGTCAACAATTCATGGGTCACCATGACTTCTGCCCACCTGTCACCTCCTCCTCTTCCTTCTCCCGCAAGTAGTGCAAATCCTGCCATTGTTCTTGTGACAGTTCTACTTTCCCTCGTCTTCGCAAGCTTCACTGGCATCGTCGATATCCTCGCTGCCCTCAACGCTTTCTTCGTCGACGTCCCTTTTCTGCCTCTACCAAGAAAACTGGGTGTTTTATTTTTGATAAAAAGGATCATTTTGCTCGGGGCTGCCAGCATCAACAAAAATACACCTTCTTCTCCTTTTTGCTCTCCTCCTGATCAGTACAGGGCCTCTCCTTCCCCTTCTCCTCCTAATACCCATGCTGCTTTCAGTCCTCCTCCTGATGCCCAAGATGTCCTCTCTGTAGCCGAACTCCAAGCCTATGTGTAGGATCTCCTGCACCAAGATGAACAGAAAGCACTCTGCACTCAAGCCTACTCATTGTATCTTTGCGAGGCCTTGCAACAAATGGAAAAGCGCCTGTTGACAGATTGCAGTCATGACTCTCCTCTTGCATTTAAAGATATTTTCCAGCATCAAGTCTCTCTCCCACTAAAGTACAATGCCAAGCCATATAAGGAAAGTCCATATGGTTTCACTGCCGAAGATCGTCAATTGTGTAATAATGAAATCCATGATCTTCTCCAGCAAGGGTTAATTCACGAATCCCGCTCTGAATGGGCTGCTATTGCTTTTTATGTTAATAAACATTCAGAACAGAAGCGCGGCAAGAAAAGACTTGTAATCAACTACAAGCATTTGAACAAATATTTAATCTCTGTTTCTTATCCTTTGCCCAACAAAGAGTATTTGATGTAGAAAATCAGTGGTGCCTCCCTATTTTCCAAACTTGATCTTAAGGCAGGGTTCTGGCAGATCGGCCTCTTATAGCAAGACTGGCACAAGACTGGTTTTGTTGTCCCTCAAGGTTTTTATGAGTGGACTGTGCTTCCTTTTGGATTAAAAACTGCTCCGGTGGAGTTCCAAAAGTTTATGGACTCCAATTTTGCCCCTTATCATGATTTTTGTCTAATATATATAGATGACATTCTTGTATATAGCAAGGATGAATCCACACATCTTCGTCACCTCCAAGTTGTCCATGATCTACTCCAAGCCAGGGCCTTGTCCTCTCCCCCTCCAAGATCTTGATCGGGAAAGTTTCTATTGAATTCTTGGGAGTTCTGATAAACACATGCGCCAACCAACTTCAGGAGCATGTGTTAAAAGCACTACAAGGTTTCCCTGCTGAAATCCGTGTGATAAACAACAACTCCAACGGTTTTTAGGATGTCTCAATTATATTGCTCCTTTCTACCAAAACCTGGCTTTGATACCAAACTGGTGAAAGCTCAGACCAAGAGAGATTAGAAAGAGTTTAGACGGACCAGGTACGAGAAGAGCGGAGGATGATGCCAAGAGCAAAATGGTGAAAGCTCGGACCAAGAGAGATTAGAAAGAGTTTAGACAGACCAGGTACAGGAAGAGCGGAGGATGATGCCAAGAGGAAGAGAAGAGTTTAGACGGACCAGGTACGGGAAGAGCAGAGGATGATGCCAAGAGGAAGAGCGAACTGAAAGTCAGGCGAGGAGGCATGGATGAAATAGACGTAACGCAGATAGGGAGTAACGGGGGAAGTATGGCAGATAGGAGAGTCACGAGAGAGAGTGTAGAACAATCGGTAAGTCACGTGGAGGGGGATGTTAGCATTCGGAAGCAAGAAGAAAGGAGAAGGCATGGAGCGGAGCAGAAAACTGAGTTATGTATTGCAAAAGGAGTACACCTGGGAGAGAAGAGGAGCTCGGGCAAACTTTGCTTCTAATGGGCCGCTGCGAGTCCTTATATACAAGTTATGGTAGTGCGGGGAGAAATAATCTTTACAAAAGTAGGTGCAATACCGGGTGCCGCTCAACAAATCTATGGATGGATGTACAATCTGTGGATGGTTTGGTAAAACCATGTGCGGATTTGGACGACTAAGGTGAAGGTCTTATCTGGGACAATAGACAGTGTCTATTCACCTTTACATATGGGATTATTATCCAGGTCCAGGTCCAGGAGAGCAATAGCCGGCGTGATGTTGGGCCCAATAGGGGGCACCTTCGTAGGAAAGCATGTCAGGTAGGACATTGGATCTATCCTTTTTCCATTTGAGGGTAAAGTCATACATGTAAAAGAATTCTTGCCAGTAGGCAAGACGACCCTGACCAATATATTTATCAATTTTACGGGTGCAGAATGTACGAAAGTTCTAATTGTCGGTTCAGACAGTAAAAGGCTTGTTGAGGATGAATAATTCAAGTTTTTGTATAGCCTTTTTGACTGCCAGGATTTCCTTTTCGATTGAATGATAATTACATTCAGCTCCTTGGAAGAATCCTGAGCGGAAGGTGCAAATTACTTCCTGGTTATTAGAAATGCGTTCTAATAAGACAACACCCCAGAATTGGTCAGAGGCGTCAGTCTCAACGATGAGGACAACATCTCGGGAAGGGATGGCAAGGGGAGGTAATTTGGCAAGTTGTAATTTGATATTATGAAGAGTAGCCATTTGAGCAGGTCCCCAAAGAGGGCCATCCTTTTGTAGACACAATTGGAGTAGGTATCTGTCCTTGGCCAGGTTTTGTAGACACAATTGGAGTAGGTATCTGTCCTTGGCCAGGTTTTGGTAGAAAGGAGCAATATAATTGAGACATCCCAGAAACCGTTGGAGTTGTTGTTTATCACGGATTTCATCAGGGAAACCTTGGAGTGCTTTTAACACATGCTTCTGAAGTTGGATGGCACCTTTGTTTATCAGAACTCCCAAGAATTCAATAGAAGCTTTCCCGATCAAGATCTTGGAGGGGGAGAGGACAAGGCCCTTGGCTTGGAGTAGATCATGGGCAACTTGGAGGTGACGAAGATGTGTGGATTCGTCCTTGCTATATACAAGAATGTCATCTATATATACTAGACAAAAATCATGATAAGGGGCAAAAATGGAGTCCATAAACTTTTGGAACTCCACCGGAGCAGTTTTTAATCCAAAAGGAAGCACAGTCCACTCATAAAAACCTTGAGGGACAACAAAAACAGTCTTGTGCTAGTCTTGCTGTAAGAGACCGATTTGCCAGAACCCTGCCTTAAGATCAAGTTTGGAAAACAGGGAAGCACCACTGATTTTCTGCATCAAATACTCTTTGTTAGGTAAAGGATAAGAAACAGAGATTAAACATTTGTTCAAATGCTTGTAGTTGATTACAAGTCTTTTCTTACCGCGCTTCTGTTCCGAATGCTTATTAACATAAAAAGCAGTAGCAGCCCATTCGGAGCGGGATTCACGAATTAACCCTTGCTGGAGAAGATCATGGATTTCATTATTACACAATTGATGATCTTCGGCAGTAAAACCATATGGACTTTCCTTATATGGCTTGGCATTGTCCTTCAATGGGAGAGAGACTTGATGCTGGAAAGAAAACTTGAAGGGAAGATGTCGATTGAGAAAATCATTGCCAATCACCAAATCAATGCCTTGCGACTCCAGTTGATAGAAATTGATTTCAGTCGGATGGGAGTTGAGAGAGATAGAGATATTAGAAGCAAAGCATTTGCACGCAATCACTCCACCACCCATCGTAGAGCCATGCATTTGGTTGGCGTCAGTAAGGGGTTCCCAACAAGAGGCAGGAAGGGCATGGTACTTGCAAATATTAAAGCCAGAGCCAGTATCAACAAGGGCAATAAGAGAATAGGGGGGCACACCAGGAGGGCGAAGTAGGACAGAAATAAGCCATGTTTTCATAGGATTATGTACAGGCGGAGCCGGATGGGTGAAGAAGTCATGGAAAGAGAGAGCAGCTGGCTTGTCAGAGGAGCTGGTGCAACAGAGGAGATGTTGACTGAATTTGTGCTCAAGAGACTCAAGGGTAGAGGTGAGGGTCGCACATTGAGAAGAAATGGACGTAAGGTGTGTTTGCAAGGAACTGATAGATTCATGTAAGGAAGTGAACTGGTCATGGCAAGAGGGTAGGGGATCAGTGGGAGTAGATAAGGTATGCACAGGTGAATGCCAAAAAGGAGGTGGCAAAAGATGGGGAATGGAGAGGGAAGAGTCATGGACAGTATGCAGAGGAGTGAAAATAGAGGGACCAGTATAAGGTTTGGACGCAGCAGGTCGAGAAACAGGGGTAGAAGAACGAGAGGGAGTACCTGCGAGTGAAAGAAAAGGAGGTGTGATTGAGGGGGAAGATTTACCAGAGCGGGCCAAAGAGATGAAGGGGGCCTGAGGAGGTAGTGTATCATCGGAGTCGTCAGGGTCATCGGAATCAGAGGATGTGGCCAAATCAATGTAGGACCGAGGCCGATGGGGTTGATTCATATATAGGGGGACATCATCGTCAGACTCAAGAAGATGAAGCTAGCAGCTAAAACATTCAGGAGTGTCTGATTCTGAACATACGTAGAGGGATTCATCAGTGGTACCTTGCGAAACAACTTTCCATTGCTTAGGGGAATTGATGAGAGAGAAAAACCCCTTCAGTTGCTTTTGTTGGGGGTTCTTTGGTTGTTGCTAGCAGTCCCGAGCAAAATGACCCTTTTTACTACAAATAAAACACCCAGTTTTCTTGGTAGAGGCAGAAAAGGGACGTCGGTGAAGAAAGCGTTGAGGGCGGCGAGGATATCGACGGCGCCAGCGAAGCTTGCGAAGATGAGGGAAAGTAGAACTGCCACAAGAACAACGGCGGGATTTGCACTGCTTGCGGGAGAAGGAAGAGGAGGAGGTGACAGGTGGGCAGAAGTCATGGTGACCCATGAATTGCTAACAAATGGCAGGGGACACCAAACTGATCTCCTTTAATTTATGCTTGAGAGAAAACTCTGTACACTGACAACGAATATACACTTGGACTAGTTGGAAGAGATTTGCAAAAGTAAAATCTGCAACAATCTTATGTACTTCGGTAGGCCGGTTATCAAGATTAATAATCTTGGTTTGAGCTTCGATTAAAGCCATGACTGCTTCACCGAGCCTATGTGGAAGACTATACAGATAGTGGCGCTTGGCAGAGGTGTTGGAGAATATGCCAGCCCTATAGACTAACTGCTGTACATGAGTATTATAAGAGGCTAGCTAGAAAAGGTCGCATAGCTTAAGAGCAAAGAATTCATTAGAAGCTTGTGCGCGATCATCAGTAAAAGTAGGTAAAAACTGATTGGAAATGATAGCAATGAGGGCGTCAGGAGCATTAGCCTGTTGATTTCCATCAAGGTTGGAGAAGATCTGTTCTTTAGATTATTCACTTAAAAACGCCCACCAACTGGCAAGCACACCTGTGAAACCCTTAGTGGTTTCAACTGTAGCATCCCTCGGATTCCACCAGTATATTGTAACGAGGGACATCATGTGGCCATAAAATATCTTGAGGATATCCTTGATGGCTTGGGGAGAGGCACCGTCAAGATTTAAGATGTATCCAAGGAAAGATTTGTGTTGCATACGGAATCGCAAATCTCCCGGTTCATCCATTGTGGCGTCTGTTTACTAATGTTGCTAAAATTCTCCGCAGAGGAAATGTGCACCTGGAGAATCTTGATAGGCGGTGCATCGACCATGCCAGGGAGCTTGAGGAGGCTCTTCATGCATAGGCTCAGTTTTAACGCCTTCATTCATGAAGAGGAAAGGAGATAGGGCTGAAGCAAGCATAGGAGAAGGAGGAGGGGAATCTTCATCATCAGAAGGAGGATCAACGCCGACAGGGCCAGGAGCAGCAGGAGAAGGCAAGAGAGGAAAAAAGAGAGAAGGATCAAGAGGGATGACATCAATAGGAGGACGAACAAGAGTGGGATCATTGGCCTGGGCATCTTGTTTTTTCTATCGAAAGGCACGAATGATGGGATGGGAAGGATCAAGCCATTCAGCTGGATGAGGCTCTACATCATGAGGTGCTTCATACGGGATGTCATCAGTAATTTCAAGATCCATGAAGAGGTCAGAAGGAGGAAACATAAGAGAAGGCATAAATTAAAAAGTAAGATTAGGTGGGGAAGCAGAGGAAGGATGTAAAAGATGGTAGGAAGGAGTAGAGACAGGGGATTGCTGTACAGAAGAAGGGAGTTCAGAAAGAAGGGTGGATACCTTGGCGTCTAGCTTATTGAGAGCGAACTGCAGATTATAGAGGGCCAGCTTGCAACTATCAAGACAGTCTTGGACTGCCAAATTATGAGAATTGTACCAATTTAGTTGCTGTTGTTCCACCAAAATATGGGAAGAAGGAGGATCACTGTCCACCAGAGCATATGGAGCATGGACAGACTTATGAACAGCATCAGCCATGGTAGAATGAAAACTAGAAGAAACAGGCCAAGATGTTGGAACAAACATCATTAAGGGAGCAACCTTATCAGTAACCGTTTCAAAATTGGAATAGGAACTCGATGGATGATTGACATCTATCGTCTTGCGATAAGGGAGACTAGCATCAGTAGGATAGTGAGCAACAACAGAAGCAGTCACCCAATCATTGAGAGCTTCGGCCTTCTGAATGAGCAAGAAGCGTTCTGAAGCAGTATCAGTGTCAGTAGGAACTCCTGCGATGGAGATATGAGAAGTAGCCGGGAAGGAGAGACGCATCACTTTCTTGGAGTTGTCACCAGAACGGCGGCGAATAAGGGCACGTGATGTAGAATCTTCCACCTGATAAGCAGAAGACTGTGAAGCCACTTCATCGATTACCTGTTGGTAATCCATTTCCCATTCGACAGGCATGGGAAGGGCATCAAAAGGAAACCGAGTAAGCTCTGCATTAGATTTACCATAGAGAATACACTCGTCAGTAGTATGAACATTACGGGGGATAGGATTGATGGTGGAGACCAAATAATTGATAGACCGGACATGGATGGCACAGTGCTTAGAGCGAGGCTTCATGCTCAGACCTTTTACTTGTACATATAGACACAAAGTAATAGAGAGATGGGGATCATCAAGAGACATCTTAAAATTAGGATAAACAATTGTATAAACAGGTTCCTTATTAAGGGAACCATGGACCAGACCAATACGAGCATCCTTAATATGAAGATGGCGAGTATTGTTGGGATATCTCAAGGTGTATGCCTCAGGCACACCTTATGTTTCTATGTGTGAGTGCTAGAGGCACAGTTAGGTGCCCACAAGCATAGTTAGGTGTTGGAAAAGCCACATAGGATGATTGAGAGAATCTAGGAGTAGATTGAGGAGATGATTGTGGAGCTCTGAGGTCATCAGTGATGTCAGTGAGCTTGTATGAGGTGTCTACTTAAGGACCTCACTTTTCTTCATTCCATAAGCAAGTATTCTGATTTTGTGTCCACTCTACTCTTTCCTTTCAGTGTTCCAACATGGTATCAGAGCCATTTGATCCTCCTTGAGCCCATTTCTGCCACATCATCATCATCATCTTCTTCTTCTTCTTCACCATCTCTCCCTCTTCTTCCAAAAATTTGCTTGAGCTTGTTCTCCTCCGGTTCTCACCCATTTCCCACACCCTTCCAGCTGGACATCCATCTTGTTGGGGCGAATTTCGGGCTGCAAGGAATTGAAGAATTTCAACTTCTGCTGGTCGCCATTGTACGAATTTCGTCGATTCTTCTTGCTGCGTTTTCTCTGCGCCTGCTCCTTCTTTCTCTAATTCCTTTCAGGGCAAGCTTCTCCATACCTTGGGCTACCTTGTGCTGAAATCTAAGCAACAATGGCTGCATATTGAAGGAGAAAACAGAGAAAAACCAGTCGACTTTGTTGAAGAAGGAGAAGGCGACCTGACGCGTTTTTTCGCCTCTTCTTCCTAGAGGTTCTACTGTGGTATACCAGCTTTCTTTTGCCTCAGAAAGCCCCCTTTCTTTTTCTTTGAAGAGTGTGCTATAAGCCCTTCAAGTTCAGCTCTCTAGTTTTGATAGTTTTGACAAGCTTTTGAAAATGATGCTACATAAAATGCTACTCTAGCATTTCTGGTCTTTTGAAGTTTTCAATAACTTCACTACAAGTTTTGCTTCAGTTTTGTTTTGACTTGCTAGACCTGGTTTTGATTGGAAAGTGTTTATTTCATCCACTTCTATGAAGCATGTAAGAAGAAGCATCATTGTTTGAAATTTGGTCACAAGACTTTGCTACATTAAATGCTTATATTTTGAAGCATTTCAGTTGTTATTCTAAGCCCTGTAAGAGAGAAGACACTACCCAATACTTGGGTTAGAGCCTCTCATGGCTTGCTTATGCAAAATATGTGAAAAGCCAAAACATAAAGCAATGTCTTGTTATGCTACAAAGGATGAAAATGTCAAGCTGACTTCCTTGTGGAAGATTGCCAAAACAATGGTTGCCAAAATGGAAGCAACTACAAAGCCAGAGATCTACCCTCTCATGGCACTTTTATTTGACTCCAAGTATAAGAAAAAGATGAAGGTCAGATACCTAAGATATGCTTCTCTACACAACTATGGAGATGACAAGATAATTGTTCTCTTGAAGGATATGATTTTCAGATCCACTTGTTCTATCATAGTACCATCTTATAAGGCATTAGACACTGCCCATGTGGTAAGACCTTGCCTTGACATGGATATTTTGCCTCCACAAGATGAGGCATCCCATGAAGATTATGCATTTTAAATCATCTCTATGTATGCTCCAGATCTCTCTTTTTATGTCAAGGTACTCAGCCTGGATAGTCCTCCAAAATGAATGAAAATAAACTATTGTGTTTTGTGTGTTTTGTAAACACCTCTGGTCACCTTATGATGTAGGCCATGTGTATGTTTTGCTCCATGGTACCTCCTGCAGACATTGTGTGCATGTACATGCAGGGAGATAACCATTGGAAGGTCTTTTTGTATCCCTTTTGTTTACCTTACACCCATGGGAACCCTTGCTAGCATGAGAACCTAGCCATAGATTTATCCTTGACCACCATGAGATGGCATGAGAAACTATGAGACTAGATGAATCCTTGACATAGCCTGAGGCATTTCCTTGAGGGGGGGTTTGTTGGGATATCTCAAGGTGTATGCCTCAGGCACACCTTATGTTTCTATGTGTGAGTGCTAGAGGCACAGTTAGGTGCCCACAAGCACAGTTAGGTGGTGGAAAAGCCACATAGGATGATTGAGAGAATCTAGGAGCAGATTGAGGAGATGATTGTGGAGCTCTGAGGTCATCAGTGATGTCAGTGAGCTTGTATGAGGTGCCTACTTAAGGACCTCACTTTTCTTCATTCCATAAGCAAGTATTCTGATTTTGTGTCCACTCTACTCTTTCCTTTCAGTGTTCCAACAAGTATCAACAAGACTGACCATACATGTAGCATTAACACCTGATCGGAAAAGAGGCTCAATAGCTAACACAAAGCAACCAAAATGAATATATTGATAACCTGATCGTTTAAAGGTCTCAATCTCAGAGGGGGAAAATAAGGGAAGATAAACTCCAGTATTTCCCTCATTGGCTCTTGATCTACAAGTGCTGTCTAAAAGTCACTGACAAAGCTCCCCCTCTTTGGCCAGAGAAGTGTCTCCCGTGGTTGAAGCCGACAAGTATGAAGAAGCATTGTAGTTTCTGTTCTCTTTGTTCTCTCATCAGTATGGCTAAGCTCATCCGTTCCATCTCTTCTCGTTTCTCTTCTCTTCGCTCTGCATCCACTAGCACTGAGCTGTCTAACTCTCGTAACACCTGGAACCTTCCGTTAATTGATCTCGAAGAGGTCTATAAGTTTTCTGCCTTTCAGTTTAAGGCCCTTCGCCATATCAAGATGTCATAAGTATGTATCAATATTGCTGATGAAGGCAATACTGGGGTTTACCTTTCTTTATTTTTCCCTTATGAGATCGAGACCTTTAAACGATTAGGTTATCAATATATTCATTTCGGTTGTTTTGTGTTAGCCATTGAGCCTCTTTTCCGTTTACGTGTTAATGCTACATGCATGGTCAGTCTTGTTGATACTCGCCATCTGCGTATCCATGATGCTCGTATAGGTCTGGTCCATGGTTCCCTCAATAAGGAACCTGTCTATACAGTTGTTTATCCTAATTTTAAAATGTCTCTGAATGATCCTCATCTGTCTATTGCCTTACGTTTGTATGTACAAGTAAAGGGTCTGAGTATGAACCCTCGCTCTGAGCACTGTGCCATCCATGTCCGGTCTGTAAATTATTTGGTCTCCACCGCCCATTTCTCATCCGTTCCATCTCTTCCCGTTTCTCTTCTCTTCACTTTGCATCCACTAGCATTGAGCTGTCTAACTCCCGTAACACCTGGAACCTTCCGTTAATTGATCCCGAAGAGGTCTATAAGTTTTCTGCCTTTCAGTTTAGGGAGCAACTCAACCCTAAACCCTAAACCCTAAACCTTGCCTACAAACCGGTTTAGGGTTTAGGGTTTTAGGGTTTAGGGTTTAGGGTTTAGGGTTTAGGGCTAAGGGTTAGGGTTTAGGGTTTAGGGTTTAGGGTTAGGGTTTAGGGTTTAGGGTTTAGGGTTTTGGGTTTTGGCTTTCGGGTTTCGGGTTTAGGTTTTAGGGTTTAGGGTTTAGGGTTTTAGGGTTTAGGGTTTTAGGGTTTAGGGTTTGAGGGTTTGAGGGTTTTAGGGTTTAGGGTTTAGGGTTTAAGGGTTTTAGGGTTTAGGGTTTAGGATTTAGGGTTTAGGCTTTATGGTTTAGGGTTTAGGATTTTAGGATTTTAGGGTTTAGGGTTTAGGGTTAGGGTTTAGGGTTTAGGGTTTAGGTGCTCCCTAAATTGAAAGGCAGAAAACTTATAGACCTCTTCAGGATCAATTAACGGAAGGTTCCAGGTGTTACGGGAGTCAGACAGCTCAGTGCTAGTGGATGCAGAGCAAAGAGAAGAGAAACAGGAAGAGATGGAACATATGAGAAATGGGTGGTGGAGACCAAATACCTTAGGGTTTAGGGTTTAGGGTTAGGGTTTGGGATTAGGGTTTAGGGTCTAGGTTTTAGGGTTTAGGGTTTTGGGTTTAGGGTTTAGGGTTTAGGGTTTAGGGTTTAGGTGCTCCCTAAACTGAAAGGCAAAAAACCTATAGACGTCTTCGAGGTCAATTAACGGAAGGTTCGAGGTGTTACGAGAGTCAGACAGCTCAGTGCTAGTGGATGCCTACAAACCGGTTTAGGGTTTAGGGTTTAGGTTTAGGGTTTAGGGTTTACAGGTTAGGGTTCAAGGTTTAGGGTTCAAGGTTCAGGGTTCAGGGTTGAGGGTTTATTGATGACATACTAGTGTACAGCAAGGATGTCCATTCACATCTCCGCCATCTCCAAATTATGTATGATCTCATCAAATCCAAAGGGTTGGTCCTTTCTGCCAAAAAAATCACCCTTGGAAACAATTGAGTTCTTAGGAGTCCACATCCACAAGGGTAATATTCAAATGCAGCAACATGTCTTGAAGGCCCTTCTTGCATTACAAGATGAAATCAGGATCGAACTCAACTCCAAAGGTTCCTGGGATGTTTAAATTACATATCCTCTTTTTATAACCAGTTGGCCTGAGTTGGCATCTTCTCCAACTCTGTCTCAGAAAAGATGGTCCGACATGGGGTCTACCCCAAATAGAAGCAGTGCAACACATCAAAGAAAAGGTTCAACAACTAGCATCTCTCACCATTCCATCAGCCACAAGATGGCTGATAATTGAAACAGATGCATCTCACCATTTTTGGGGAGCAGTCTTACATGAAAAGACACCCACTAAAGAAGTTGTATGTGCCTACCAGTCAGAAACTTTTCAAGGTGCTAAGCTCAATTACCATTCAATTGAGAAAGAAATTCTAGCAGTCAAAAGGGCAATTCAAAAGCTAGAACTCTTTATCTTAAATAAAGAATTCCTCATCTACACTGACAACCAAAACTTCAAGACATTTTGCACCTGCCGAATTGATAAACAGATTGGCAGGTGATGCTTAGCTCACTCGTAGGAATTGTTTACCATGTATGATTTCAAAGTAGAATGGAAAAAAGGCTCTTCAAATGTGCTCCTAGACCTGCTCTCCCATGAAGGAGCACCTTATTAGGACATTCACAATGGTGGATTACTACATCCACTTGTCCGTTCTGTGAATTATTTAGTGTCTACCATTAATCCCATTCCTCGCCATGTCATTGCTAATGATGAATGTATCATCTACGGCAAAACTAATGTTGAAGTGGCCAAGTTGCATTTCGACACTCTTCCTATGCCAGAAGAGTGGGAAATGGATTATCAGCAAGTCTTGGACGAAGCCTCCTCCTCTTCCAAAATGCCTATGTTTTAGGTTGAGGATGCTCCAACAAAATCTGTGGTTCGCCATCGCACTCCAAGTGAAAAGGGTAAGCGTGTCATGCATTTATCTTTCCCATTAGCCTCTCATGTTTCTATTGTCGAAATCCCTGATGAGAGCCAAACTAGTACCTCTAATGGTGCTCCTGATCTCTCCCTTGACAAAGTTGAATCTATCAGAGATTGGGTAGCTTCTACAAGTGCATCCCAATTTCCTGCTGATGCCCGTCTACAGTATCGCCACTCTACTACTGTAAATCTGCCTGTACAGTCGCATTCAAATTCTGATAGTATCACTACATCAGCTGATCGCATACATCCAATGATGATGCTCCAACTTGTCAAGTGGCCAAAGTCTAAAGGATTTCAGGCAACAACTGAAGATGGTTTATTGAAGTCTGTTCATGCCCCTTACGCCTTAATAGACAAAGGTGATGATAACTTGCCTGTCGAGCAGCAGCAGTTGAATTGGTGTAATTCGCAAAACCTTGCTACTCAGGTATGCTTGGATGCTTACCACTCTGCCCTATATGATTTACAACTTGATGTGGGAAAACTAGATCGTAGTATCCACACAACGTTAGATGAGCTCCAGCAACTTCAGAAGGGCCATGCATCCTCTTCAACCCAGTCTATATATAAGTCATTTCCTCCTTCATTAACCCCTCTTTGGCTAGTCCCCTCACAGAGCCTTGCTATCCTTCCAAAGCTCCTAGTCTTATGTTTTGGCCCCAATTTTTTGACTCTATCGAGATGGTTGACTCTCCTTATGCAGTAGTTGATTCTCCTCTTGAAACGATAGATTGGACTGACACCCATCACGCAATCTATCAAGCATTTAGCATTGATGAACGGGATATGCTACAAGAGAATAGAGATGATCTCCACCAATTCCAACCTCTACCTCCTCATATGGAAATAACTCTGCCACTTCCCACTTCACTGCCTCCTTCTCCACCACCGCTCCCAAAATCTCCATTTCCATCTGTGCCAGGTTCTCCATGAGCTTCCTCTGTTAATTCCTTTGGTCCCATTCTCTACATGAACTCTAGAATTAAACCTGAACCTATGGAAGAAGATCCACCCCAAGCATCTACCTCACAACAGCCCCCTCAGCAGCAATGGCGAGGTAAGCACACAGCCTTTTTTGGTAGGCCTGGATCTGAATTCATGAGAGGTGAATTCCATACTCACTTCACTGATGGTGACCTTGATGAGCAGACTGATCTGCAGAAACGGCTTCAACACAAATCCTTCCCTAGTTATATTTTAAATATTAATGCTATCTCACCATAAGCTATGAAGGATATTCTCAAAATATTCTACGGACACATGATGTCATTAGTCACAATCTATAGATAGAATCCACAAGATGCAGCAGTTCAAACCACCAAAGGTTTCACCGGTGTTATTGCTAATTGGTGGGAGTTCTTATAAGATGAGTCAAAAGAGCAAATCTTTGCAAGTGTTGATGCCAATCATCAACCTAATGCTCTGGATTCCCTCATAGCTGCAATCTCCAATCAGTTTCTTCCTACTTTCACGGATGATCATGCCCAAGTAGCAAACGAATTTTTTGCTCTTAAGCTATGCGATCTTTTTCACTTGGAAGCTTACAATGCACATGTGCAACAACTTGTTTATAGAGCTGGCATTTTTTTTGACACTGCAACAAAGCGTCATTACCTATATAGTTTACTGCACCGACTTGGAGAAGTGGTCATGATAGTCATTGAAGCATAGATGAAGATTGTCAACATTGACAATCATCCGACTGAAATCCATAAGACAATCGCTGATTATACTTTCGCTAACCTATTCCAGATGGTCCAAGTATACATCTGCCGATAATGTATAGTATACACTCTCCCGTGTAAGCTTAAAAAGGTTGGTATGGTTTCTTCGGCCTGACAAGCAGATAAAGATGACGATAACATTCCTCTCGACTAACAGTAGTTGAATTGGTGCAATTCACACAACCTTGCTACTTAGGTATGTTTGGATGCTTGCCACTCTACCCTATGTAATTTACAACTTGTTGTGGGCAAACTAGATCGTAGTATCCACACAGTGTTAAACGAGCTCCAGCAACTTCAGAAGGGCCATGGATCCTCTTCAACCTAGTCTGTATATAAGTCATTCCCTCTGTCATTACTCTACTCTTCAGCTAGTCCCCTCACAGAGCCCTGCTATCCTTCCAAAGCTCCTAGTCTTATGTTTTGGCCCCAGTTTTTTGATTCTATTGAGATGGTTGACTCTCCTTATGCAATAGTTGATTCTCCTCTTGAAATGACAGATTGGACTAACACCCATCACCCAATCTATCGAGCATTTAGTATTAATAAATGCGATATGCTACAAGAGGATAGAGATGATCTCCACCAATTCCAACTTCTACCCCCTCATATGAAAATACCTCCGCTACTTCCCACTTCACTACCTCCTTCTCCACCACTGCTCCTAGAATCTCCATTTCCATCTCCACCAAGTTCTCCCCGAGCTTCCTCTGTTAATTCCTTTGGTCCCATTTTCTACATGAACTCTGGAATTAAACTTGAGCATATGGAAGAAGATCCACCCCAAGCATCTACCTCACAATAGCCCCCTTAGCAACAATGGTGAGGCAAGCACATAGCCTTTTTGGTGGGCCTGGATTCGAATTCATGAGAGGTGAATTCTAGACTCACTTCACTCATGGTGACCTTGATGAGTAAACTGATCTGCAAAAACGGCTTTAGCACAAATCTTTCCCTGCTTATATTTTAAATATTGATGCTATCTCAACACAAGCAATGAAGGATATTCTCAAAATATTCTACAGACACATGATGTCATTAGTCACAATTTATAGATGGAATCCATGAGATGCAGTAGTTGAAACTACCAAAGGTTTCACCGGTGTTATTGCTAATTGTTGGGAGTTCTTATTAGATGAGTTAAAAGAGCAAATGTTTGCAAGTTTTGATGCCAATCATCAACCTAATGCTCTGGATTCCCTCATAGCTGCAATCTCCAATCAGTTTCTTCCTACTTTCACAGATGATCATGCCTAGGCAGCAAATGAATTTTTGGCTCTTAAGCTATGCAATCTTTTTCTGTTGGAAGCTTACAATGCACATGTTCAATAGTTGGTTTATAGAGCTGGCATTTTTTCTGACACTGCAGCAAAGCGTCATTACCTGTACATTTTACTGCACCGACTTGGAGAAGCAGTCATGACAGTTATCAAAGCACAGAAGAAGATTGTCAACATTGATAATTAGCTGACTGAAATCCATAAGACACTTGCTAATTATACTTTTGCTAACCTAGTCCAGATGGTCCAAGTATACATCCACCGACAATGTATAGAATACACTCTCTGGTACAAGCGATCATGCTTGGGAGAAGTCATGCATATTTTTCTTGGTCTGACTGTAATCCATAAGACAATCGCTGATTATACTTTTACTAACCTATTCCAGATAGTCCAAGTATACATCCGCTGATAATGTACAGAATACACTCTCCCGTGTAAGCTTAAAAAGGTTGGTATTGTTTCTCCGGCCTGTCGAGTAGATAAAGATGACGATAACATGCCTGTCTAGTAACATCAGTTGAATTTGTGCAATTCGCACAACCTTGCTACTCAGGCATGTTTGGATGCTTGCCACTCTGCCTTGTACGATTTACAACTTATTGTGGGCAAACTAGATCGTAGTATCCACACAGTGTTAAATGAGCTCCAGCAACTTCAGAAGGGCCATGGATCCTCTTCAACCCAGTCTGTATATAAGTCATTTCCTCTGTCATTACCCTGCTCTTCAGCTAGTCCCCTCACAAAGCCTTGCTATCCTTCCAAAGCTCCCAGTCTTATGTTTTGGCCCCAGTTTTCTGATTCTATCGAGATGGTTGACTCTCCTTATGCAGTAGTTGATTCTCCACTTGAAACGACAGATTGGGGACTGACACCCATCACCTAATCTATCAAGCATTTAGCATTGATGAACGGGATATGCTACAAGAGGATAGAGATAATCTCCACCAATTCCAACCTCCACCCCCTCATATGGAAATACCTCTGCTATGTCCCACTTCATCGCCTCCTTCTCCACCACTGCTCCCAAAATCTCCATTTCCATCTCTACCAGGTTCTCCTTGAGCTTCCTCTATTAATTCCTTTGGTCCCATTCTCTACATGAATCCAAAATGTCTTCATTGCCAGCTACATGCTCCTCCCGTATCCGAAGATGATGACCCCAATGTACATAGCCTAATGATTCTCTCTCACCAACAACAACCTTTCTGTGTTGATATCGAGATCTCCTCATGTAGTTTTGATAGAGAGCCCCCAGAAGAACCTCCTCTCCTAGAGGTTTTTGCTCCAGCTTTCGGTTGTAGCAATTCCCATGGTCACAGTCGAGGTCACAGCGGATATCCTTGGTTTTCCCATCGAAAATTTCCATTTTTGATTTACATACATTTGAGGATCTTTCTGATTCTTCCTTTGCTTCTTCTCGAAATAGAAGATTACCTTTAGCAGATTTCTATTCCAGTCCTTCGGTCTTTCGGCCTCTCCACAATGTACATGACTCCTCCCCTAACTTTCTTCCTCCTCCTTTTTGAAAATCCCCAATCACCACTCTCTCTGCCCCTGCTCCTCCGATCCAACCTCCACAACTTTTTGGAAACCCAAGAATTTCTAGGAGAATTCTAAAAGAATATTGGTATCAACAAGGGGAGAGAAGGGAGTGCAAGAAGTACAAGAGGAGAGAAGGGAGTGCATGAAAACTCCAAAGACTAGATTCTCATTTACAGTAGTTTACGACATGCTCTTTACAATCTAGGCCACAACGGGCTAAACACTTGGGATATTGGGGCGAATCAGCAAGGTAGTAAATACAAGAGCATCCTCGCGTCTACCTGATGACAACAACTTTATTGCGGAGACTCCATTGAGCATAAATTTCCCTTTCACAAATGTGTCTAAAGAGGCTAAGATTGTGGGGCTGAGTCCTAAGAGGAGTATAAACTTTCCGAGCCTTCTTCCTCCCTTCCTCCTATATATTCTGGTGTGCCAGACAGCCACGCCCAATTTGCTTATCGATTTTCTGGGTGCAGAAGGTTCGGAAATTTTGGTTATCCGTTCTGACAGTGAAAGGTTTGTTGAGGATGAAAAGTTCGAGTTTCTGGATAGCCTTTTTTACCGCCAGGATTTCTTTTTCAATTGAATGATAATTGCATTCTGCACCTTGAAAAATCCTAGAGCGAAAAGCACAGATAACTTCCTGATTCTCTGGAGTGAGTTCCAGGAGTATAGCACCCCAAAACTGATCAGATGCATCTGTCTCAATGATTAAGGTGGCATCTTTAGAGGGGATGTTAAGCGGAGGTAACCGGGCGATCTGCTGTTTGATGTTGGCAAGAGCTTGAGTTTGGGTAGGACCCCAAGGAGGACTATCCTTCCGGAGACACAGTTGAAGAAGATAGCGATCTTTGGCAAGGTGTTGATAAAAAGGAGAGATATAATTCAAACAGCCAAGAAAGCATTGAAGTTGCTGTTTCTCATTGATCTCGGAAGGAAAGCTTTGTAGAGCTTTGAGCACATGGTCTTGAAGTTGGATAGCACCATTTTGGATGAGGACACCAAGGAAATCAATAGAGGTTTTGCCGATCTGAATTTTGGAAGGGGATAAAACTAAACCTTTTTGTTAAAGTAGATCATGAATTATCTGCAAATGTTGGAGGTGAAGATGGGAATCTTTACTGTATATAAGAATGTCGTCGATGTAGACAAGACAGAAGTCATGGTAGGGGGAGAAGATCGAATCCATAAACTTTTGGAATTCCACCAGAGCAGTCTTGAGGCCAAAAGGAAGTACAGTTCACTCATAAAACCCTTGAGGAACTACAAAGCCAGTCTTATGCCAATCTTGGGGAAGAAGACCAATTTGCCAAAACCCTGCTTTCAGATCTAGTTTGGAGTAGTAGATCTTGGCACCCCTAATCTTCTGCATGAGATATTCTTTATTGGGTAAAGGATAAGACACTGAGAGTAAGCATTTATTCAAGGGTTTATAATTGATTACCAGTCTCTTTTTGCCGCGCTTTTGCTCGGAGTGTTTATTTACATAAAAGGCTGCGGCGGCCCATTCAGAGCAGGATTCCCGGATAAGTCCTTGTCGTAGAAGATCGGCTATTTTAGCATTACACAGTTGACGATCTTCTACGACTTCCTACTCCTCTGATGTAGGAGTTGCACCATCCAAATTAAGAATGTACCCGGGGAATGATTTATGTTGCATGCGAAAGCGGAGTTCGCTAGCTTCATCTAAAGTGCTTGCAAATCGGTTTAGGGTTTAGGGTCTAGGGTCTAGGGTCTAGGGTTTAGGGTTTAGGGGTTAGGGGTTAGGGATTAGGGTTAGGGTTTAGGGTTTAGGATTTAGGAGGGTTAGGGTTTAGGATTAGGGTTAGGGTTAGGGTTTAGGGTTTGGGTTAGGTTTAGGTTTAGGGTTAGGGTTTTGGGGTTAGGGGTTAGGGTTTAAGGTTTAGGGTTTAGGGTTAGGGTCTAGGGTTTAGGGTCTAGGGTTTAGGGTTTAGGATTTAGGGTTTAGGATTTAGGTTTTAGGGTTTGGGGTTTGGGATTTGGGGTTTAGGGTTTAGGGTTTAGGGTTACTGATTTGTACAAATTAATAATGCCAAATTCTTTGTTCTCCATTGTTTGGAATATTAACAGCAAGCATTCGCAGCCGGTAGCCGTGAAGGTTTGTTGATGGTAGAGGATGTCATGTTGTCTTTGAAGTAGGTGGGGATGCGTAGCCCGTCATCCATCGAGATGTGGCAGAAGCCTGGGAAATGTACGGTAGCTCTTCCTCTGTTACGTGTTTCTTAGAGGCATATCATTGTTGTTGCAAGCATGCTCTTGCAATGCAAGATGTCGTTTGCATGGGAAGGCAATGAGCATGTGTACAAAGTGTTACACCCTAAGAGTAAGAGTGGAAGAAAGGTTAGAATAGGAATGGAATCCCTGCTTGGGTTTAGGGTTTAGGGTTTAGGGGTTAGGGGTTAGGGGTTAGGGTTTAGGGTTTTGGGTTTCGGGTTTCGGGTTTTGGGGTTTGGGTTTTAGGGGTTTTGGGTTTAGGGTTTAGGGTTTAGGGGTTAGGGGTTAGGGGTTAGGGTTAGGGTTTAGGGTTTAGGGTTTAGGGTTTAGGGTTTTAAGGGTTTAGGGTTTAGGTTTAGGGTTTAGGATTAGGGTTTCGGGTTTAGGGTTTAGGGATTAAAGGTTTAGGGGTTTAGGATTTTAGGGGTTTAGGGTTTTAGGGTTTTAGGATTTAGGGTTTAGAGTTGAGGGTTTAGGGTTGGGGGTTTAGGGTTTAGGGTTGGGTTAGGGTTTAGGGTTTCGGGTTTAGGGTTTAGGGGTTAGGGGCTAGGGGTTAGGGTTTAGGGTTTAGGATTTAGGGTTTAGGGTTTAGGGTTTAGGGTGAGTGTTTATTGACATAAAACGCTAGGGCAGCCCATTCAGAGCGAGTTTCTCGGATAAGTCCTTATTGTAGAAGATCGGCTATCTCAGTATTACATAGTTGGCGATCTTCCTGTGTAAAACCATAAGGACTTTCCTTGTACGGTTTAGAGCCGTCCTTGAGAGGTAAACCAATCTGATGCTGAAAAATGTACTTAAATGCTAATGGAGAGTCACTGCTACAATGGGTAAGCAGTTGCTGTTCCATTTGCTGAAGAGTCTCACAGAGGAAGAGCATATGGGCTTGGCGTTGGAGATCCTTCAGAGTATCTTTCTGGACGAGATCCTGCACAAAAGCTTGGAGTTCGGTATCAGACATCAATTGTTGGGCATCCGGAGGAGGGCTGAACTGACCCACAGTATTAGGAGGCGACTGTGTAGGAGAAGCCATATATTGGTCAGGTGCTGGACAGAACGGAGAAAGAGGAGTCGTTTTATTTACAATTTCCAAGTCCTCTTCATAGGGCTTGAGGACTTTGCGAACCTTTTCTCTAGCAGGAATTTGAACAAGGGTATTACCAATGGTGAGGGCCATCTGGTCCGTGGAGAAACCAAATGGGAGATGGCGATTTAAGAAATCATTCCCAATGACAAGATCAATTCCTTGCGATTCAAGTTGGTAAAAACTGATTTCTGTGGGATGAGAATTCAAAGAAATGGAAATATTGGGGGCAAACCTTTTACAGGCGATAACTCCACCACCCATCGTGGAGCCATGCATTTGGTTTGCATCAGTGAGAGGCTCCCAATAGTAGGAGGGCAAAGCATGGTATTTACAAATATTGAAGCCTGTATCGACAGCCTGTATCGACAAGAGCAATAAGGGAATAGGGAGGCACACCAGGAGGGTGGAGGAGAACAGAGATTAGCCAGGTTTTCATCGGATTATGCACAGGAGGAGCAGGAGTCTTAAAAAAATCATGGAAAGAGAAGGCAGCTGGTGGAGCTGTAGAGTATCAGAGTCTGTATCAGAGGAGGCAAGGAGGTCAATGAAGTTGATGGCTTGGTTCAAGAACAGGGGAGTCTCAGCAACTTCGGAGTCAGGGAGATTTAGTTGACAACTAAAGCACTCAGGAGAGTCAGATTCAAAACACTCATATAACGATTCATCAGTAATTCCTTGGGATACCACTTCCCAATTGTCAGGGGTATTGACAAGGGAGAAAAAACCTTTGAGTTGCCATTGTTGAGAATTCTTCGGTTGTTATGGGCAATCGCGGGCAAAGTGTCCTTTCTTTCCACAGATGAAGCAGCCAGATTTGGAGGATGGAGAGGCAAATTTGCGGCGACGAAGGAACCTTTGGGGACGACGCCAGTGGATTTTAAGGAGACGGGGAAAAGAAGTACTGCCACAAGAGCAACGAGAACGTTGCGGGAAGGATCTGCGGGATGTGCGACGAGGCGTAGAGGAGTAGGAGCTGGAGGGAGGACAGAGGTCATGGTGTCCAAGAAACTGATGACAAATAGCTGGAGACACCAAGCTGATTTCTTTCAATTTATGTTTCAAGGTGAATTCAGTGCATTGCCTACGAATATATACGTGAACGAGTTGAAACAAATTGGCAAAGGTGAAATCAGTGACTGCCTTATGGACTTCTGTAGGGCGATTGTCTAGATTGACAATCTTGGTCTGCGCTTCAATGAGAGCCATGATTGCTTCGCCAAGCCGATGTGGCAAACTAAAGAGATAATGGCGCTTGGCTGAAGTATCTGCAAAGATGCCGGCGTGGTAAACCAGTTGTTGAACATGCGCATTGTAAGTAGAGAGTTGAAAGAGGTCGCACAGTTTCAACGCAAAGAATTCATTTGAAGCTTGGGCCCGATCATCAGTGAACATTGGTAGAAACTGATTGGAAATAGCTGCGATTAGAGCGTCAAGAGCATTGGCCTGCTGGTTTCCATCATGACTATTGAAAATTTGCTCTTTTGACTCGTCACTGAGAAACTCCCACCAATTGGTGAGAATACCTATGAAGCCCTTTGTGGTTTCGAGGGCAGCATCATGAGGGTTCCACCGGTAGATAGTCACTAAAGACATCATATGCCCATAGAAGATTTTCAAAATATCTTTAATGGCTTGAGGAGTGGCCCCATCGAGATTAAGTATGTACCCGAGGAAGGATTTATGCTGCATGCGAAAGCGAAGTTCACCGGCTTCATCCAACGAGCCATCTGTATATTGGGGTTGCTGAAATTTCCCACGTATGAATTGGGCACCAGGTGAATCTTGATAGGCCGTCTTCTTGCCACGCCAGGTAGAGGACTCAGGGGGATCATCATGCATAGGTTCAGGCTCGACTCCATCATTCATAAAGAGAGGTAAAGAAGTAGGAGTTGCAGGAGGTGGGACAGGAGGAGGAGCAGGTATAGGACTGGGTGCAGGTTCATCGGTATCAGAATCATCTGACTCAAGGGGATCAATACCAACAGGTCCTGGGGCAGGAGAAGGAAGAGTAGGAAAAAACAGATCAGGATTAAGAGGAATGACACCACTAAGGGGAGGTCGGACTGTAGAGGGATCATTCGCTTGCTCATCTTGCTCAGTCCATCGAAAAGCTCGAATAATGGGATGAGCTGGGTCGAGCCATTCAACAGCTTGAGGGGCGTCATAAGGTAAGGCATCAGTGACTTCGACGTCAACAAAATATTCAGCAAGGGGAAACATAAAGGTAGGAGATAGATTAAAGCTTAAATGAGGGGGAGCTGTAGAAGAGGGTGGAAGGGTATATGGTACAACAGAAGAGAGGGAAGAAGAAGAAGATGCAAAGGGTTCTTGCAACACAGAGGTCAGCTTAGCATCAAGCTTGGCAAGTGCTAATTGGAGATTATATAGGGCAAGACGACAATCATCTAAACTCTCTTGGACGTGGAGATTATGTGCATTACACCAATTTAACTATTGCTGTTCAACATGAATTTGGGAGGCAGGAAGGAAATGATGAACTAAGGCGTACGGAGCATGAACAGACTTACTGCCATCATCAAGAGAGATGTGAAACCCGAAAGAAGAGGGCCAGTCAGTGGGCTGGAACATCATCATAGGAATGCCACAGCTGGTAATTGCCTCAAAATTAGAATGAGATTGAGGAGCATGATTGACAGCATCTTCCTTCCGATAATGGAGACTGGTGTCGGAAGGATACTGATGAGCAGCATTCGTAGTCAGCCAATCCCGGACAGTAGCATTTTTTTGAGCAGAGAGGTCGGAAGAAAGATCTGGCTCAGAGACTGGTGTACTGGCAATAGAGATATGGGAAGAAGCAGGGAAAGAGAGGCGCATAACTTTTTTGGATCGATCACCAGAACGTCGATGAACAAGAGCTTTAGAAGTAGAGTCTTCGATCTGGTAGGGGGCCTCAACCATAGCAGGTTCATTAATGATATGCTGATAATCCATTTCCCATTCAGTAGGCATTAGAAGGGCATCAAAAGGGAAACGAGTGACTTCAGCATTAGTAGCACCATACAAAATACATTCATAAGATGCGTGGAATCGGATTGATTGTGGACACAAGATAGTTGACACAACGGACATGAATGGCGCAGTGTTCTGAGTGAGGTTTCATACTGAGGCCTTTCACCTGGACATAAAGACGTAAGGCAGTGGACAGGTGAGGATCAGTAAGGGACCTCGCGCTCATTTGTGGTGTGCATTGGGTTGCAGTGGATGATTTATAGGCCATTTGGATGCATTGGGATCCTTATTGGATGCATTGATAGGCCTAGAGTCCTGGTGGGATGCTATATGCACATATATCAACTTGTAAAGTTAATGTAGAAATATTAAATATACCACTTAATTCACTTAGATCACTTAAATCCATAGAAAATTACTTAAATCAATTATACCACATTGTTCACTTAGATCACTTTAATCACTTAAGTCACTTAAATCACCTAGTCCACTTAAATCACTTAGTCCACTTAAATCACTTAGTCCACTTAGATCACTTAGATCACTTAGTCCACTTAAATCATCTAGTCTACTTAGATCACTTATACCACTTAAATCACTTAGTCCACTTAACTCACTTATATCACTTGAACCATTGTTTCAGAAGAAGAGTATTATAAAGTTATATATGAAGTTTACAATGGACATAATTATGTAGTAGGATCCACATCTACCGTTCCTTGAGTGCTTGATCTTGCACCCTGCGAATTTATATTAGTTAGACGACAGTATATATAGGTTCCTTATTGAGGGAACCATGTACAAGACCTATACGGGCATCACGAAGAGAGAGATGACGAGTATCTACAAGGCTGACCATACACGTAGCATTGATGCCGGAACGGAAGAGGGGTTCGATGGCGAGAACAAAACATCCAAAATGAATATATTGATATCCAGAACATTTGAACGTATGAATTTCAGAGGGAGTGAATAGGGGTAAGTAGACACCAGAGGTACCCTCATCAGCTATATTGATACAAACCTCAGAAATCTTAATATGATGTAAAGCTTTGAACTGAAAGGCAGAAAATTTGTACACTTCTTCAGGGTCGATCAAGGGTAAGTTCCAAGAAGCCTTGGAATCAGAAATTTCAACAGAGGTGGAAGTAGAGTGAGGAGAGGAGAAATTATATTAGGTTTCCTTTTGGCTTCTCCATGGACCAGATGGCCCTTACTATTGATAATATTTTAGTGCAACTTCCTGCTCGTGAAAAGGTCCGCAAGGTTCTTAAGCCATATGATGAAGATTTGGAAATTGTAAATAAAGCTTCTCCTCTTTCCCCTTTCTGTCCACAGCACCTGAACAATATCAGGCTTCTCCAACACCCTCACCTTCGAATACAGCTGGTCAATTCAGTCCTCCACCTGATACCCAACAGTTGATGTCTGACGCCGAGCTCCAAGCTTATGTGCAAGATCTTGTGCATAAAGATACTCAAAAAGATCTATGCCGTCAAGCTCATATGCTTTTCCTGTGCGAAAATCTGCAGCAAATGGAACAAAAATTCTTGACACATTGTAGCAGCGATTCTCCTCTTGCATTTAAGCATATTTTTCAGCATCAAATTGGGTTACCCATCAAGGAAGGATCAAAGCCCTACAAAGAAAGTCCATACGGCTTCACACAGGAAGATTGCAAACTCTGTAATGATGAGATTGCCGATCTTCTCTGACAAGGACTGATAAAAGAATTTGTACACTTCTTCAGTGTCGATCAAAGGAAGGTTCCAAGAAGCCTTAGACTCAGAAATGTCAACAGAGGTGGAGGCAAAGCAAGGAGCAGAGAAGCGGGAGGACATAGCACGACCAATTTGCTTATCAATTTTTTGGGTGCAGAAAGTCTAGAAATTTTGGTTATCTGTGCGGACAGTAAAAGGCTTGTTGTGGATGAGTACACCAAGAAAGTCAATGGAGGTTTTCCCGATCTGGATTTTGGAAGGAGACAAAACCAGACCTTTTTGCTGGAGCAAGTCATGAATTATTTGTAAGTGTCGGAGATGCAAATGAGAATCCTTACTGTATATGAGAATGTCGTCGATGTAGACAAGACAGAAGTCATGGTAGGGTGAGAAGATCGAATCCATGAACTTGTGAAATTCTACCAGAGCAGTCTTGAGGCCAAAAGGTAGGACTGTCCATTCATAAAACCCTTGAGGGACGACAAAGCCAGTCTTATGCCAATCTTGAGGAAGAAGACCAATTTGCCAAAATCCTGCTTTTAGATCAAGTTTGGAGTAGATTTTGGCACCACTAATTTTTTGCATGAGATATTCTTTATTGGGCAAAGGATAAGACATGGAGAATAAACATTTGTTCAAGGGTTTAGAATTGATTACCAGCGTCTTCTTGCCGCGCCAGGTAGAGGACTCAGGGGGATCATTATGCATAGGTTCAAGGCTTGACTCCATCATTCATAAAGAGAGGTAAAGAAGTAGGAGCTGCAGGAGGGGGGACAGGAGGAGGAGCAAGTACAGGACCGGGTGCATCAGTATCAGAATCATCTAACTCAAGGGGATCAATACCAACACGTCCTGGGGCAGGAGAAGGAAGAGTAGGAAAAAACAGATCAGGATTCACCACCAAGGGGAGGTCGGGGACTGTAGAGGGATCATTCGCTTGCTCATCTTGCTCAGTCCATCGGAAAGCTCGAATAATGGGATGAGCTGGGTCGAGCCATTCAACAGCTTGAGGGGCGTCATAAGGTAAGGCATCAGTGACTTCGACGTCAACAAAATATTCAGCAGGGGGAAACATAAAGGTAGGAGATCGATTAAAGCTTAAATGAGGGGGAGCTGCAGAAGAGGGTGGAAGGGTATATGGTACAACAGAAGAGAGGGAAGAAGAAGAAGATGCAAAGGGTTCTTGCAACACAGAGGTCAGCTTAGCATCAAGCTTGGTGAGTGCTAATTGGAGATTATATAGGGCAAGGCGACAATCATCTAAACTCTCTTGGACCCGGAGATTATGTGCATTACACCAATTTAACTGTTGCTGTTCAACATGAATTTGGGAGGCAGGAAGGAAATGATGAACTAAGGCGTACGGAGCATGAACAGACTTACTGCCATCATCAAGAGAGATGTGAAACCCGGAAGAAGAGGGCCAGTCAGTGGGCTGGAACATCATCATAGGAACGCCACGGCTGGTAATTGCCTCAAAATTAGAATGAGATTGAGGAGCATGATTGACAGCATCGTCCTTGCGATAATGGAGACTAGTGTTGGAAGGATACTGATGAGCAGCATTCGTAGTCAGCCAATCCCGGACAGCAGCATTTTTCTGAGCAGAGAGGTCAGAAGAAAGATCTGGCTCAGAGGCTGGTGTACTGGCAATAGAGATATGGGAAGAAGCAGGGAAAGAGAGGCGCATAACTTTTTTGGATCGATCACCAGAACATCGACGAACAAGAGCTTTAGAAGTAGAGTCTTCGATTTGGTAGGGGGCCTCAACTGCAGCAGCTTCATTAATGATATGCTGATAATCCATTTCCCATTCAGTAGGCATTGGAAGGGCATCAAAAGGGAAACGAGTGACTTCAGCATTAGTAGCACCATACAAAATACATTCATCTGAAGAATGAATGTTGCGTGGAATCGGATTGATTGTGGACACAAGATAGTTGACACAATGAACATGAATGGCACAGTGTTCCGAGCGAGGTTTGATACTGAGGCCTTTCACTTGGACATTTGAAGTTGGGATAGACGACAGTATATACAGGTTCCTTATTGAGGGAACCATGTACAAGACCTATATGGGCATCACGGAGAGAGAGATGACGAGTATCTACAAGGCTGACCATACACGTAGCATTGACGTCGGAACGGAAGAGGGGTTCGATGGCGAGAACAAAACATCCAAAATGAATATATTGATAGCCAGAACATTTGAAGGTATCAATTTCAGAGGGAGTGAACAGCGGTAAGTAGACACCAGAGGTACCCTCATCAGCTATATTGATACAAACCTCAGAAATCTTAATATGACGTAAAGCTTTGAACTGAAAGGCAGAAAATTTGTACACTTTTTCAGGGTCGATCAAGGGTAAGTTCCAAGAAGCCTTGGAATCAGAAATTTCATTAGAGGTGGAAGCAGAGCGAGGAGAGGAGAAACGGGCGGACATAGCACGAATGAGCTTAGCCATTGGAAGAGAGATAAGCGGACGATCTCAACAATGCTTCGTCACTCTAGTCGACTACTACCATGAATGGCACTTCACTGGCCTTACAGGGGGAGTCTGTCAGAGACTTTTCGCAAGCCAAAGCAACGATCGTAAACAAGGCTCTGATACCAAATAGCAGGGCCTTCTTTTCGTGCGGAGAGCTTAGATAGAGTACGTATTTGAAGTTCCAAACACAATTCCAAATGGGATGGAGAAATGAAAGTCAGGGGAGGAGACAACAAGAAAAAGGATGTATCGAGGGAAAGGCGTTGGGGGCGCTGATCGACAACCAGGGAACAAGAGAGAAGGCGCGTACATAAGAGTATAAGACACACGAAGAGGAGAGCCTGGCTTGGAAATAGAAAAGACGAGAGAAGGCATAAGGAGGTAGCTGAACTCAATATATTGCAGGGAGCTTGTATACAAGAGGAGCTTGGGCAGACTTTGCCCCAAGAGTGAGGGAGAATGGCCTTATATACACAAAAGGAGGGAAAGAAACCACTATGGAATGAATACCAGGGGCGTCGTGGTTTGCAATACCAGGAGCGCCTTTTCAATAGCGCCTTTTCAATACCAGGGGCGCCGTTGGTTGTGTGGAGGTGGTCTTATCTGGTTTCCCAGACAGTGTCTAATTACCTTTACAAGGGTGCACAATAGCCAGCATGATGCTGGGCCCAATAAGGAGCACCTTCACGAGAAAGCATATCTGGGAGGACATTAGTGCTACCTTTTTTCCATTCGATGTTGAAGTCGTACATGGAAAAGAATTCTTGCCATCATGCTAAACGTCCACGACCAATTTGCTTATCAATTTTTTAGGTACAGAAAGTCCGGAAATTTTGGTTATCCGTGCGGACAGTAAAAGGCTTGTTGAGGATGAAAAGTTCGAGTTTCTGGATAGCCTTTTTGACTGCCAGGATTTCCTTTTCGATCGAATGGTAATTGCGTTCTACACCTTGAAAAATACTGGAGCGGAAGGCACATATAATTTTCTGGTTTGAGTGTGTGCGTTCCAAGAGTATGGCCCCCCAAAACTGATCAGATGCATCGGTTTCAATGATTAAGGTAGCATCTTTAGAGGGGATGTTGAGGGGAGGTAGCCGGGCAATCTGTTGCTTGATGTTGGCAAGAGCTAGGGTTTGAGCAGGGCCCCAAGGCGGTCCATCTTTCCGAAGACATAGTTGGAGAAGATAGCAATCTTTGGCAAGGTGTTGATAAAAAGGAGAAATATAATTTAAACAGCCAAGAAAGTGTTGGAGTTGCTGTTTGTCATGGATTTCGGAGGGAAAACTTTGTAGAGCCTTGAGCACATGGTCTTGTAGTTGGATAGCATCATTGTGGATGAGTACACGAGGAAAGTCAATGGAGGTTTTCCCGATCTAGATTTTAGAAGCAGACAAAACGAGACCTTTTTGCTAGAGCAAGTCATGAATTATTTGTAAGTGTCAGAGATGCAAATGAGAATCCTTACTGTATATGAGAATGTCGTTGATGTAGACAAGACAGAAGTCATGGTAGGGTGAGAAGATCGAATCCATGAACTTCTGAAATTCTACCGGAGCAGTCTTGAGGCCAAAAGGTAGGACTCTCCATTCATAAAACCCTTGAGGGATGACAAAGCCAGTCTTATGCCAATCTTGAGGAAGAAGACCAATTTGCCAAAATCCTGCTTTTAGATCAAGTTTGGAGTAGATTTTGGCACCAGTGATTTTTTGCATGAGATATTCTTTATTGGGCAAAGGATAAGACACGGAGAGTAAACATTTGTTCAAGGGTTTGTAATTGATTACCAACCTCTTTTTGCCGCGCTTTTGCTCGATGTGTTTATTGACATAAAACGCTATGGCAGCCCATTCAGAGCGAGATTCTCGGATAAGTCCTTATTGTAGAAGATCGGCTATCTCAGTATTACATAGTTGGCGAGCTTCCTGTGTAAAACCATAAGGACTTTCCTTGTACGGTTTAGAGCCGTCCTTGAGAGGTAAACCAATCTGATGCTGAAAAATGTGCTTAAATGCTAATGGAGAGTCACTGCTACAATGGGTAAGCAGTTGCTGTTCCATTTGCTGAAGATTCTCACAGAGGAAGAGCATATGGGCTTGGCGTCAGAGATCCTTCTGAGTATCTTTCTGGACGAGATCCTGCACAAAAGCTTGGAGTTCGGTATCAGACATCAGTTGTTGGGCATTCGGAGGAGGGCTGAACTGACCCACTGTATTAGGAGGCGACTATGTAGGAGAAGCCATATATTGGTCAGGTGCTGGACAACAGAACGGAGAAAGAGGAGTCGTTTTATTTACAATTTCCAAGTCCTCTTCATAGGGCTTGAGGACTTTGCGAACCTTTTCTCTAGCAGGAATTTGAACAAGGGTATTACCAATGGTGAGGGCCATCTGGTCCGTGGAGAAACCAAATGGGAGATAGCGATTTAATAAATCATTCCCAATGACAAGATCAATTCCTTGCGATTCAAGTTGGTAAAAACTGATTTCTATGGGATGAGAATTCAAAGAAATGGAAATATTGGGGGCAAACCTTTTACAGGCGATAACTCCACCACCCATCGTGGAGCCATGCATTTGGTTTGCATCAGTGAGAGGCTCCCAATAGTAGGAGGGCAAAGCATGGTATTTACAAATATTGAAGCCGGAGCCTGTATCGACAAGAGCAATAAGGGAATAGGGAGGCACACCAGGAGGGCGGAGGAGAACAGAGATTAGCCAGGTTTTCATCGGATTATGCACAGGAGGAGCAGGAGTCTTAAAAAAATCATGGAAAGAGAAGGCAGGTGGTGGAGCTGTAGAGTCAGCTGTACAGCGGAGCAGATGGGTACTAACCTTGCGATCTAAGGACTCAAGAGTAGTAGTCAGGTTGGTACATTGAGTCATGATAGTGGAGACATGGTTTTTAAGATAGTAATATTTTCTTAGAGAGTCTGCAGCTACTTGCCTCTGACTCCGATTCAGATACACCCCCAGATATTGATGATTTCCCTTTACCCCCTTCTCCTCCAGTTGCTCACTCTCGGCCATCCCTTATTGTCCCTAAACACGAGCCTCCTCCTATTCTTCCTTCTTCTTATGCGGGTCCTGCTGTGTACTCCCCCGCATTTTGTACATGATCCTCTTGTTTCTCTTCCTCATGTTCTACCTCCTCCCTTCTGGAAGACTCCGGTCCATACGCTCTCAGTACCTTCTTTCTCTACCCCTTCCTGTTCAATGCAATTTCACTCCCTTTTAGAAAATTTGAATGCCCTAAAAACCCATGTCTCTACTATTATGACTGAATGCATGAATCTGACAACTACTCTTGAGGCACTAGATCACAAAGTTACTAACCATCTACACCAATGTACCGCTGTCTCTAATCCCCCACCTTCTGCTTTCTCTTTTCATGACTTCTTCACGACTCCTGCTCCTCCTGTTCATAATCCCATGAAAACCTGGCTCATTTCAGTTCTTTTTCGACCTCCCGGAGTGCCGCCTTACTCTCTTATTGCCCTTGTAGATATTGGCTCTGGGTTTAACATTTGCAATTACCATGCCTTGCCTGCTTATTGTTGGGAACCGCTCACGATGCAAACCAGATGCATGGTTCCACCATGGGAGGCGGAGTCATTGCTTGTAAGAGGTTTGTGCCCAACATTTCTATTTCTTTAAATTCTCATCCTATAGAAATCAGTTTTTACCAACTCGAATCCCAAGGTATTGATCTTGTGATTGGTAATGATTTCTTAAACCACCACCTTCCTTTTGGCTTCTCCACGGACCAGATGGCCCTCACTATTGATAATATTTTAGTGCAACTTCCTGCTCGTGAAAAGGTCCACAAGGTTCTTAAGCCATATGATGAAGATTTGGAAATTGTAAATAAAGCTTCTCCTCTTTCTCCTTTCTGTCCAGCACCTGAACAATATCAGGCTTCTCCAACACCCTCACCTCCGAATGCAGCTTGTCAATTCAGTCCTCCACCTGATACCCAACAGTTGATGTCTGATGCCGAGCTCCAAGCTTATGTGCAAGATCTTGTGCATAAAGATACTCAAAAAGATCTATGCCGTTAAGCTCATATGCTTTTCCTATGCGAAAATCTACAACAAATGGAACAACAATTCTTGACACATTGTAGCAGCGATTCTCCTCTCGCATTTAAGCATATTTTTCAGCATCAGATTGGGGTACCCATCAAGGAAGGATCGAAGCCCTACAAAGAAAGTCCATATGGCTTCACACAGGAAGATCGCAAACTCTGTAATGATGAGATTGCCGATCTTCTCTGACAAGGACTGATCAGAGAATCTCGTTCTGAATGGGCCGCAGCAACTTTCTATGTCAATAAAAATTCTGAGCAAAAGCGCAGCAAAAAGAGACTCGTCATCAACTATAAACCCTTGAGTAAGTGTTTACTCTCGGTGTG